>NC_134882.1:13227980-13230480 GCF_041734735.1 Babylonia areolata
GTGATGGCCTAGAGGTAACGCGTCCGCCTAGGAAGCGAGAGAATCTGAGGGCGCTGGTTCGAATCACGGCTCAGCCGCCGATATTTTCTCCTCCTCCATTAGACCTTGAGTGGTGGTCTGGACGCTAGTCATTCGGATGAGACGATAAACCGAGGTCCGGTGTGCAGCATGCACTTAGCGCACGTAAAAGAACCCACGGCAACAAAAGGGTTGTTCCTGGCAAAATTCTGTAGAAAAATCCACTCCTTCCGCCGTTTGAAACCTTCCCCAATCGAAGTCAGGTACCCGTTCAAACCTTGGTGGAGAAAAAGAAAAATCAGAGGAAAGTACCTTTCCCAAGGATAACAACACCATGGCGAAACAGAGTGACGAACTCTAGCTGATCACTGGTGAACACTGGATCAGAAATCCAACGCCTTCCAGACCCTGCCACGGTGTCTCCTGTGTAATAATATTTGCATGCCATGATTATGATAGTCCTACCCTGCCCTGCCCTGCCCTGCCCTGCCCTGCCCTGCCCTACCCTGCCCTGCCCTGCCCTGCCCTGCCCTGTCCTGCCCTGCCCTGCCCTACACTACCCTGCCCTGCCCTGCCCTGCCCTGCCCTGCCCTGCCCTATGCTGTTCTGCCTTGCCCTGCCCTGCCCTGCCCTGTCCTGCTCTGCCCTGCCCTGCCGTGCCCTGCCCTGTCCTGCCCTGCCCTACCTACCCTGCCCTGCCCTGCCCTGCCCTGTCCTGCCCTGCCCTGCCCTGCCCTGCCCTACCCTGACCTGTCCTCCCCTGCCCTGCCCTACCTGCCCTGTGCTGTCCTGCCCTGCCCTGCCCTGCCCTGTCCTGCCCTGCCCTTCTTTTAATGTCAGCAGATCTTCATGGTGCACTGGTTCATTGGTAATGATTATGGTCTGTGTATAACCTACTATTGTGCCGCAGTTCGCGAGCTCACTGTTATATTCCGAGGTAGCAACATCAAAACAAAACAATAACACTAAATCAACGACAACACAACAACAGCAAGAACACACTCGCTCACTCGCACGTACACGCGCGAATACACACAAGGACATACGTACGCACACACACACGGACACACACACACATGCGCGCGCGCGCGCTATACGTAATGTGTGGTAGGTGCAAAGGCCATATGCACCGACACACTGTCCTACTTCTCAGAGAGAGAGAGAGAGAGAGAGACAGAGACAGAGACAGAGAGTGAGAAGCCGAGGACTCGGCAGCCACAGATTCCAGGCAAGGCATTACAGGCAGTAAACAGTTGTCAAGAACGTGAAACAGCCGAGCCAGTTATCATCACGTTCCGTCCATCTGATAGCAACGCACTCAACTCCCCCCCCCCCCACCCTCCGTCTCTCTGTCTCTCTCTCTCTGTCTCTCTGTCTCTGTCTCTCTCTCTCTCTCTCTCTCTCTCTCTCTCTCTCTCTCTCACTCTTTAACACTACAGCTCTTCTTGACACAACAGCCAGCTCTACTCCAAGTTTAGTTTATCTCAGTTGACGTTCTCCTCAGTTCCCACAATCTGCACCTACTTTCAAAAAAAAAAAAATAGACTGTTTCTATTTCCCTATCTGTTTATTTTATGTTATTCTCTTCTATCTTTCTTTGCCTGTTCTTTTTTTTCAAGAGCCCGGCACAGTTCCCACATACTGCACCTACTCTCCACAAACCAGACTGTTTCTATTTATCTATCTGTTTATTTTATTTTATGTTATTCTGTTCTATCTTTGTTTGCCTTTCCTTTTTCTTGAGCCCGGCATAGTTCGCAAGTGTTTGTCAGTTGTTGTTTTTTTTGGGTGGTTTTTTTTGCCGCTTATCTTTCAGTAACAAAACACAATACGTACTGTACCCTTTACGAAGGTAAAAACCAACCAACCAACCAACCAACCAACCAACCAACCAAACAAACAAACAAACGCATAGACACCTTCCAGAGCTCAGAGCTGACAAAAACTATTGAATTTGTTTTGTTTTGAATAGTAATCTCTCTTGTTTTTTTTTTGTTTTTTTAATCTATTTATTTTATTTTATTTTCATTATATTACTATTTATTTATTTTATTTTATTTTTCATTATATTATTATTGTTTAGTTATTATTCATTTATTTATTTATTTTATTCCATTTTATTTATTTATTTTTATTTATTTATTTACTTTATTCTTTTTTCTTCTCAAGGCCTGACAAAGCGCGTTGGGTTACGCTGCTGGTCAGGCACCTACCTGGCAGATGTGGTGTAGCGTATATGGATTTGTCCGAACGCAGTGACGCCTCCTGGAGCTCAGTACTGAAACTGAAACTGCCGTCACATTCTCAGTATCGGCTTCGTCAGTTCAGTGGAATATCGGGCCTAAAATGTACATTTTTCGGAGCACGAATAGAAACAAGAAAGAACTGAAGAAGAAAAGAGACTGAGAACGTGATCTATGCCTCGGAGATGTTGCCCCGTGCACTGAACGACGGACTGACAGGGGGAAAAAAAAACAAAGAT
>NC_134882.1:13235480-13237980 GCF_041734735.1 Babylonia areolata
TGACCCCCACACCCCTCTTTTAAATTTTTAAAAATTTTTTTTTAATCTCCCAGCGAGTACACTTTATGAGGGACATTAACTCACTCAGTACGGCCAGTCCTCTCTTCTCCTCTACACAGACCCCTCGGATGTCCAGTGGGTGTCTGAATGACCCAACCTTTAGCTCCCGTCGTCAGAATTGTGGTATTCTTTGTCAACATTCACCTCTTCAGTATAAGAGCCTTCCGCTTGCAATATTTTGATGATGGTAATTGGGGTGAAACGCTGTTAACGTCGTCTCTTTCGCGCCGTTCGTATGGAGAGAGTTAACGTGTCGTCAGTAAGGGAGTGAAGGGGAAGGTGGGGGAGGGGGGGGGGAGTTGGAGAGGAAGGAGAGGTGGTGGTGAGGGGGGGGGGGTGTGGGGGGGGGGGGTGGGGGTGGGTGGGACAGAGTCTGTCCGACTGGAGACACAAGGAATGGTGGGAAAACTAAACTTTTAACTCTCTCCATACGAACCGCGAAAGAGACGACGTTAACAGCGTTTCACCTCATTTACCATCATCAAAATATTGCAAGCGGAAGGCTCTTATACTGAAGAGTGTGAATGTTGACAAAGAATACCACAATTCTGACGACGGAAGCTAAAGATTGGGTCATTCAGACACCCACTGGACATCCGAGGGGTCTGTGTAGAGGAGAAGAGAGGACTGGCCGTACTGAGTGAGTTAATGAGAGAGCAGGCCGCTGTAAAGTTGACTGACCATGCGACTAGTCTCTCATTATAATATAACAAACAAGGATTCTGTACTGTGTTTTAGTTAGCCTGCCGGGGTCCTTCAACGGACGGATCAGTGATACAAACCACTCCAAACGCTGCTATCAATTATAGGGCTGATTACGACCCACTAAATAAGGTGTTACCCGTTACCTCGTTGACGAGATATGACGGGTGGCGATCATCATCATGGTACTCGTATAATGTATGATATATCTAGCTATATATCTATATATATATATATGTATATATACATATATATATGTGTGTATATTTGTATATATATAATAGAGAGAGAGATATATATTATGTATACATACATACATACATACATACATACATTCAGTGTGTTTGTGTGTGTGTGTTTGTGTGTGTGTGTGTGTGTGTGTGTGTGTGTGTGTTTTATGTGTGTGTGTGTGTGTGTGTTTTATGTGTGTGTGTGTGTGTGTGTGTGTGTGTGTGTGTGTGTGTTATGTGTGTGCGTGTGTTTTATGCACAGACACAGACACAGACAGACATTGACACTGAGACAGACAGACAGACAGACGGACAGGCAGACACAACACAAATCGCACACACACACACACACACACACACGCGCGCGCGCGCGCACACACACACACACACCACCACCCACCCACCACTTAGCCCCCCTCCCCTCGCCGTCCCCCCTCCCCCCCACATTCCTCCCAATACTGTTGTTGTCGTTATTGTTGTTGTGGTTGTCGTCGTCCGATGTCGGCTGTTGAAAGATTAACTCTAAATCACTAGTTTGTTATTGTTGCTGTTGCTGTTGTTGTCGTCGTTATCGTCGTTTTCTGTTTCAATCAGTTTCGGTTTTGTTTTTGTTTTTTCTTCTTCTTTTTTTCTTCTTGATTTCTTTTCTTTCGTTCTCATCTCTTCTTGTCTTCTTCTTTTCTTTTCTTTCGTTCTCAATGTCTTCTTTTCTTTTCTTTCGTTCTCAATGTCTTCTTTTCTTTTCTTTCGTTCTCATGTCTTCTTTTCTGCTTGTTTTCTTTTCTTTCGTTCTCAATGTCTTCTTTTCTTTTCTTTCGTTCTCATGTCTTCTTTTCTGCTTGGTTTCTTTTCTTTCGTTCTCAGTGTCATCTTTTCTTCTTCTTTTCTTTTCTTTCGTTCTCAATGTCTTCTTTTCTTCTTGGTTTCTTTTCTTTCGTTCTCAATGTCTTCTTTTCTTCTTGGTTTCTTTTCTTTCGTTCTCAATGTCTTCTTTTCTTTTCTTTCGTTCTCAATGTCTTCTTTTCTGCTTGGTTTCTTTTCTTTCGTTCTCAATGTCTTCTTTTCTTTTCTTTCGTTCTCAATGTCTTCTTTTCTTTTCTTTCGTTCTCAATGTCTTCTTTTCTTTTCTTTCGTTCTCAATGTTTTCTCTTCTTTCGTTCTCAATGTCTTCTTTTCTGCTTGGTTTCTTTTCTTTCGTTCTCAATGTCTTCTTTTCTTTTCCTTCGTTCTCAATGTCTTCTTTTCTTTTCTTTCGTTCTCAATGTCTTCTTTTCTTCTTGGTTTCTTTTCTTTCGTTCTCAATGTCTTCTTTTCTTTTCTTTCGTTCTCAATGTCTTCTTTTCTTTCACTTCATTCCCTCATTTCCTTTCTTCCTTTCATTCATTTTCCCTCCAGAAGCCCCTCACTCCCCCACCCCCCACCCTCCTCGATCCCGGCCTCCCATCTCCAAACACACACACACACACACACACACACACACACACACACACACACGCACGTGACACTTC
>NC_134882.1:13242980-13257980 GCF_041734735.1 Babylonia areolata
GTGACACACATATGCACACACAAACACACATACTGTGACACGCATACACACACACGAACTGTGAAACACACGGACACATGATACATACACAAACAAATTAAAAAAATTCATGTGCGACTCATGCCAAAAAGATTATCCATTTTACAGTCAATGGGACATTAGCGTTGTGTGTGTGGATGTGTGTGTGTGTGTTTGTGTGTGTGTGTGTGTATGTGCACGCGCGCGTGCATGTATCCTTTCCTCATCAACAACAGCAATCAAATTCAAAAATTGTAACAGAACATGGAAGACACTACTTTTGATGAAACAATTTTAATGAAACAAATTCCAATCTTTCACACTACGAATAACAAAACAAGAAAAACAAATTCAAAAACACTTACATGAATTTCATGTACCTGACACATAAACAGAACAAACTGACACAGAAAAAAATCAACAACTTTTTTGTAAAAGGCACACACACACAATAGTTCATTTTACATAGACTTTTTTTTAAACAGTAAACGCCAGATGCATACAAGAGTTTATCTTGCATAAAAATTTCAGCTGTTAGGCAAACAAATAAACAAAAGAAATAATTTAATAAGAATAGGAATTACCGAGACTCAAATAATTATATCACATTATCAGATAATAAAGCCATTGCAACAATAAAAAATAAATTTTATAGCTTTCTTTGTGCATGTGGAATTCTCTTGGTATTAGAGACTTGTGCTTGCCATCTTCTCCATTAATTCATGACTTAATTCTCTCTCTCTTAATTCATGACTTAATTCTCTCTCTCTTCTCTCTATCTTAATTCATGACTTAATTCTCTCTCTCTCTCTCTCTCTCACACACACACACACAACTACACAACAGTAAGGACACACAAAATAACGGATCCTGACAAAACCATCAGATCACTTGAAGTCAGACCCATCTCTTGGAGCACTGAGAAGTCATGGAGCACCTCCTTACGAAAAGATGAGCCCTACAACTGAACAGCCTGTATCTACAAACCCATTCCTCATAAATCCTGACTCCACACCAGAATGGATTTCACAACTTCCACGTCTCAGGTAAACAGCAATAATACTACTTTTAAAAACTCGAGTATTTTTGCATGTATGGTGGGGGTAAAAATGGTCACACACCTAAAAGCCCGTTCAAACATGTATACCAGTGGACATAGAGTTGCAGCCACATCACAGCAGAAGAAGAAGAACAAAACTCATTCATTTTTATCACTAATCGCTAAGAAGTCAGATCTATCACTAAGTCCGCAACCTGTTTTCAGATGCTCGATAAAAATGATTATTCACATCTCTCAAAGTTTAGGTCTCTTGCTATTTCCGTGCCAAAAGCATTCAGATAATATTAATCACAATGCTGAATTCAGATAAACATCCATCATACTGCATTAGTTACTTATATACTTTGCAGTCTATTCTGTGGTAAGTTTAACTGTTATGCTCCTATCAAATACACATGCCTGAAAACAGAAACAGAACGGAATGTTCGTTTGACTGAGCATTGAAATCTCATGACGTGTTTTCTCTTCAAGTTTACGAACAATGTGGATATCGATATCTCTTGAAATAAACAACAAATAAACAATGTTGGGTTCTGATCTCTAAAATTAAGACATCGAATGAAAGGAAAAAAAACCCCAAAAAACCCCACCTCATTTTGGAAGAAGAAACAAGAGACGAGAAAGAAGGAAATGATCTGATGACAGACCAATAGTGCATCACAGGATGCATCATATTCTCCACATTATGAAAAAAAAAAAAAAAAAAAAAAAAAAAAAAAAAAAAAAAATTCAGGGAGGGAGATGGGGGACTGGAGAAAGGAAGGATGGATGGTGAAGAGATAGACAGAATGTAACAAGGAGGAGACAGGCACATGCGATGGGAGACAAGTTGCTCACCCACTGTCACAGTGTCAGACAAGAATGGAAAGAAAATGAAAAGCGAACAGACAAAGACAGATAAATCTCAGCCATGCAAGTCAGATCTCAGATAGGATTGTTCTACGCAGTTAACGAGGTTGTAGAATAACAGTTTGAAAAATGGATTCCTTAAAACATGTATGCAATTTTCATGGGCAGTTTTTTTTTTCCTTTCTGAATACTGAACTTTATCAAAAGTTTTGAAATTGAAGAGAAGTTATAAGTTACTCATCTTAGTGTCTTCCTGACAACTAGAACTATCATTTCATAACCTTGTAAGTTCAAGAATCTTGTGAGTCGCAAACAGACAGTACTGGTAATAAAATCTGTGACTTAGTTATGAAACTGTTGCCACTTCATTTATGCAATTATGGACATGGAAACCAGAATGAATGCATGTGTAATCAGAATACATAGTTCCCCAAAACTAAAAACATCCATACCATATGTCGCATGTCGCTCTTGCTGTTAGTGCTTACATTATACATTAATCAAATTTCTGCCATGATGAACCAAAACTCACCATGGAAAAGTATCCTTGTGAATGTCAGGCTGGATCCTGCACACTGCTTTTCTTTATTGTTGCATACATAATATTCTGCTTTTTGAGAACATCCACCAGAAATATATCAAGTAAAACCCTTATGAATTATCATTTTTAAAACACATAAATCACCATTTTAAAATTTTTAAGTCAAATTCTCTTCCTTGATGAAAATCCTGCCAGACGGAGAAAGATGCTCACAAACAGTACTTTGCTGTAACTGTGACCACAATCTGCTATTTCTAACCTATTACAAAAAAAACACATAAATTTACATTATGTTTTCTGTGGGAAGTTGATGTGGTGTTAACCACTGCAGAGATTTACAGATTCTAAAATGAAATGAGATTGTTCTCAGAGCCAGTTTATCAATATATGAACACCATCATAGCAATTTATGGTGTACACTAAAAAAATCTGCAGTTGATATATATATATATATATATATGGATGATGCAAACAGTATGATTACCCATAATCAAGATAATATCAAAGCAAAAGCAGACAAAACAAAACAAAAAAAAGAAAAAAAATGAAGACCCCCTCCCCCCCAAACACACACCCTCCCCCAAAAAGAAGAAAAATCAAAGTAGATAATAAACAAAGAAAAAAACCGAAAGAGATTGGTAACTCCAGCAAAAGTGGAACAAAACTTCTCTGATTAAAACAAAACAAATAAGAACATTAGAGATGAATGCACACACAATAAACAAACGACAAGGACCAGGGATCAGGTTCGACATCGGACATCGGTCATTGACGCATTTAATTTTGAAATGACCTATTGTTTTTCAAGTTGCCAGGTCACATGACTTATTGTTTTTATGATCAGTCGGTCAACCAAAGTAACCATCTCTCTCTCTCTCTCTCTTTAACGATCGCGATCGCTTTGTCGTCTGCTCCTACAGGAAATGACAATAAACTGGTTTATTAAAATACGGATCCGTGACGAAACGAAATCCGAAACGAATCTTTATCGCTGCCTTTCGCGAGCTTCGGCGAGAAGAATTGGCGTTCCCACTTTTGCATTAACCGGGTGATATTTGACCTATTGATTTTCAAAATGACCTATTGATTTTATGTTCTTCCGGTCATATGACCTATTGTCTATTGAACCCAACCTGATCTCTGAAGGACAACAGACAGATGTCTGTGCCCCTCCTTCATTCTAGCCAAAGGTTACTGTAGCATTGTAGCAACCCACGAAGTCCCCTCCTGCCGTCATCCTTGCTGACAGTTTATAATCGCCCTCTGGAAACACAGGGCTGTCAATGCTGGCAGTGATGCCCGGCTCCATGTAGGTATTCTGCACATCACACGCACATCAAGACATGGATTTAATTGAACAAGGCGTTCAGCTGAAACAAAAACGGGCCATCCAGGGGCCCATGGATGAGACTTTCTAGGATAACATCAACATTGTCAGCAGTTATCACTGCAAATGCTGCGTAACAAAACAACGACCATCCTTGATATGAAATACTGATTACTTTTCTGTATGGTCAGTGATATATATATATATATAATATCAGTCCAAAACCTATTAGCCCTGTCTTTACCAGCACAGACAGGTTCACCCATTCAACTTGGGGAATTTTCAGCCTCGGCAGGCCTCTATGCTATACTGATATGGAAAAAAATGCAGGAAATATTCTGTTTTTCTTCCAGATTACAAGTACTGATGTAGACGCATCCAGAAATACTGTACAAGTCAGTTTCCTTCCTCTATCATTTTAGTTTATGCATATATGCAAGAACTTGAATTGAAAACTGGTTTTAATGAGACAAATGAATGGGTTAAAATATAAAATGACTGATTTTCCCTTCATCACTTAAGTCACACTCATACTGTCATAGTATTTCTATTTATTCAATCTATAATTGTATAAAGTCTAAAAACTTCTGTTTTATCTTTAGTTTCTCTGGAGTATCTATATTTAAAAAAAAAAAAGAATATAAAATCTATAGTTCCAGTTTCATACCGCCCAATTTCACAGCCATAGATAGAACAAAACCGGTATTACCACAGATTAAAAAAAAAGAAAAAAGTTACACACACACATTTTGCTCCCTTGCACTGTCCTAACTAATACAAATGTGAATGGCACATTTCCAACAGTCACAAAGGTATATTCCTCATGCTGGATCAAGATCACAATCGTTAAGTACTTTACACTGTATTTGGATTTTTTTTCCTTCTTAATCAGTGGCTGTGATTTCTTACTTACTATATCTTGACTTTGGTTAAATGATAAAGTCTATTAGAGTTTAATTTTACATGACCACACAATACAACCAACATGATGTGTGTGCATAAGTAAACGTGTGTGTGTGTGTGTGTGTGTGTGTGTGTGTGTGTGTACGGAAAACGATCCCTCTTTCAAGGAATTCTCATGTCTAATGAATCCCTAAGAATGTTTTTTTTTTTTTTTCAATTGGCACATTAAAAAGGAATTCTCCTCATGTCTAATGAATCCCTAAGAATGTTTGCTGTTTTTTTTTTCAACTGGCACATTAAAAAACAACAACAAAAAACATAGGGCAGATTTTGGCATATCAAACGCAATCCATACATTTCTACACACCCATGAAATGAGCAGCAACACATTTTGAGGAACACAATCATTCAGTATAATATAGTTAAAGTGTGTCTGACTCAAATACGATGGAAAGACCTGAGCAGTGAGTAACCCAAATTCTCAAAATAGTTCATACCTTGTAGAAAGGACACTTGCAATTGATCTTGTGTTCCTCCAGCTCCTGAGGGCATTTCACTACTTGCTGCAGCTGATCACACACATTGTAGGTGCAGGAACCAAATTCACCGATGCAGGGGATGGGAATATCGATGGAACCCATTTTTTTGTACAGTTTGAGGTCAACCTGAATACAACACAGAAACGCTGATGGTCAATGGATCATTGTCATCATTGTACTAAATTACTGTTACAATGTTAGTGAATAAAATCAACTGTTATTCTTTTCAGTTTTTGCATACACATCAGTGTTTGGTGAGTCTGACACATCCTGAACCTATTCTAGTTGCTAATTTTGGGTTGAAAGCAGTTAATCAGACATAAGAGGCAAACAAAATTAACTTAAAAAAACAAAAGAAAAAAAAAAACTGTTGGGTTTTGAGCCCCAGGATTTGAGAGGATCACAATCAAACAGGAAAAATAACTTCTTTCTTCACTTCTTTTAACAGCTTGCCATGTATCTACCTTTTTTTTTATTTTACTAATTTATCATACCTTTTTTCTCACTACTTTCAGTTATTTAGTACCTTGTATGCTACTTGACTTTAGTTTTTCCATGGACAGCATGTCAGTCACTGACTTTGTTCAGTTAACTTGTACTACTAAGTTGTACAAGTTACCTGTACTGGTTATAAAGCCTGGATCAAATCATTTAAATTGATCAATTCACAATATAATTGTAACATTTTTTTTTTTTAATAAAAGATTTTAACTAGGATAAAATTTATTATTTTACACAGCATCAATCTATCCATTTCTTGACATAAAATGAATTAAATGCTACATTCATAAATTTTCATCTTCGTTATCTTCATGTAACAGCACCGAGAAGCCATAAATACTGACCAAGAAATCTTCTTCAATGTCTTTTGTGACACGGATGTTGAAGGAGAAAGTCAAATCTCCTGGCAGTACCACAGGATCTGGCGTCACCTTCAGGCTCTCAATAATGAAGGTGGACTTCTCCGCTTCCTCTTTTGAGCAGTTGACAATGTTGAAGCTCTGGATGTTGCCATGGCCTGCTTCACCAGATGGCTTGTGGAGACCCTGAACCGAAAATACCATTGTAAGGATACAATGTTCATCTGCTTCAATTTTTTCTTTTCCCCTAAAAATAACTTTACAGTCTCTGAGTCTTTGCTGTAAGTAATTATGTAAACAAATACTCTTTATGTATGGTTTATTTGCTTAATTTCTGTATGTCTGGTAAGCTGATTTATGTGCTGGATCTGTATATATCATACATATATATAAATTACATAAAAAAGGCTTACAATATACATTTTTAAAATATATCTATATATACTGTAAAATAAATTGCATATTTTATACTACATTACAAATATATCACACATCATATATTACAACTTGTATTATTCTATTAATTACAGCTTTTATCTGTTATGAATAAAGCAGAACCCTTTTTATCTTTTTTTAAATGTTTGCTCGTCCTGATCAACAAAGTAATTTTTTAGTTGAACTTTTATTAGCATTTATAAAGGAACCTAGTTTAACTTTGGTTTAGGAATAAGATTACTAACTTATGAGTAAGACTAAAAGCAAAACAGATCAGTAACATTTTTTCTTCTTTTCTGTTTCTTTACACACATTGCAGCTGTAAACACCATAACTGAAGCCAGTGAGTGCATGAGTTCACAAATGTTGTTCACACATCGTCACAAAAGCAAAGGTTCGTTTTCAATTTCAGGACTCAAGTTGAAGAAAAAGTCATCACTTGCTTCCCCACTGCTCAAATCTCCAGGTTAGCAGTGTTTACATGGTGATCGATCAACTTTGTGAAAGCATAGAGGGGCTTTCAATTGAATGCTTCAACTGTCAAAACTGGGCGCACCAGAGTTTTGCCAAAATAAAAGATGAAGTCTTTGAGCCCTTAAACAGCCTGTACCTACTGTGGATCACTGGATGTGTCACCACTGTATCAAATACAACAGTGAGCCAGAAAAAAAACTGAAAATACAACCAATGCAAAATTAGACTTCGTTATAAACTTATATATATATATATAATAATGATGCAAATGATATAGTCAACATCATGTAGATATGTCAGAAAAAAAAAAGATTGGGCAAGAACCTGACAAAATTTGATGATAAAACACTGCGATTGTGAATGTAAAGTCTTTGGGAAAGCTCGAATAAAACTTGCAAAAGTTGCATAATCTCTATGTCCATGTGACTGTGAGCATGAATGACTAGTTCAATAGTTTATGGAATGTTTAACTCAGTTTAAGTTTAGTTACACACACACAGAGTAATATTCCTTTATTTCTGTTTATGTTTTTTTCTGACTCAAGAGAGGTAACTTCACATTGCATCAGTATCTGTATCTTTGTTCTTTTAAAAATTTTTTTTTATCATTATTATCTTTTTTTTATTATCTTTTTTAAACTGGAACCTACCACCACAAAATGCCGATGATGGTCAACTGGTTGACCCTGGGCATCATCCGATAGAACATCTGAGTAATATTGTCATGATTTCGTGTCAATGACATTTTTGTTTACCTAGTCAACATCACTTTGACTAATTTTGTTATTGTGTTGCATATTTTTATATTCTAAAAGTGATTAAGCTTTATATGTGTTTAATGTTATAAATATGCACTCGAGCCAAAACGCCAAATTCTTGTGCACATTTACAGACAAAGAACAAAGCTGTATTTTATCTTTGAGCTGTCATATCATAGACATTACCATACATACTCGCCCATGTAAAACTTACAAACAACGGTAGCAGTGAGTTCAGATTCAGCTTCGAACCACCATTTGGCTGGCCCTTCACCAGGAGGGCTGCATTCAGCTTGTCCAACAGATCTGCCTGCTGTCCACTGACACCGAGATCCACTTTTTTGGTCTCTTTCGGAATGTCCATTTCGAAACGTTTGATCCCTTTTCGCAAAGGTGAAAATTTGTCAAAGATAGAACCATAACAAACGCCCAATAGAGCGATCAGTATAACGTTCCGGAGCATTTTCGTGGATGTTGGGTGTAAATCACGGTCTAAAACAACGCTGAACAAGTCAAAAAAACAGTGGAATTCGTTGACTGACACTCTGACGCTTCCTTGATCATGTGTTTCGATCACATGACGATGACGAATCGGATTGCAAGGGAATTAACTCAAACAGATTCTGTATTGTTTTGTACCACTTGTTTACTCCCATGTCAAGTGGGCTTTTTCATCTCTCCCCCTTACTTTCTATATTAGATTTGATTTTTAAAATTTTATGAGCAACTGTTTTTGGACTAGAACTGGAGATTCCACAAAGAAAAAAATCAGTGCGTGAACATTTCAAGTGAGTGTCTTTTACCAGCTAGGGTCTTATTTACAGTTTCAGTTTCAGTTTCACTTTCTCAAGGAGGCGTCACTGCGTTCGGACAAATCCATACACGCTACACCACATCTGTTGAGCAGATGCCTGACCAGCAGCATAACCCAACGCGCTTAGTCAGGCCTTGAGTGCATGCTTACATATTTGTGTACCTATGAAAGTGGATTTCATTTTACGTAATTTCGCCAGAGGACAACACTCTCGTTGCCATGGGTTCTTTTTCAGTGCGCCAAGTGCGTGCTGCACACGGGACCTCGGTTTATCGTCTCATCCGAAAGACTAGACGCTCAGTTTGATTTTCCAGTCAAACGTAGGAGAAAGGGCGAGAGCGGGATTCGAACCCACACTCTCACGGACTCTCTGTATTGGCAGCTGAGCGTCTTAACCATTCTGCCACCTTCCTCCTTATTTACAGAAGGTGACTCAGTGGACGTACCAGACATTGATCGAGCTAGCGCATAGCTTTAGTTTGGAAAATAAATCCGGGGGTGATTGCGTGTGAAAAAAGTCTACCACAAGTAAAACAAACAACAACAACAAACAACTACAACAACAAATACACACGAAAACATAAACAATAACAACTACAGTAACAACAATAACAACAACTTGACAATGACAACAACAACAACAACAACAACACACACACACACACACACACACACACACACACACACACACACACACACACACACACACACAACGTGAGACACACACATACACACGGCACACACCAAACAACTCAAGTTAAGCAACAACAACAAAACACACACAAAACAACAACAGCAACAACAATTAAACAAAACTTCACGTGCCCGCGGTGGTAAAGCATCAACAAGAACAACAACAGCAGCTGCAGCAACAACAACAATATCAACAACAAGAACAGCAAATCTTATCAAATTATGGTGCTCAGTCGGAGCCTCGCCGACCACTAAGACCATCTCAAGGCTATCGCCACGTTAGCATCTACTTCAACTCGAGTCAAGGGTAAAACAAGAATTTAAAACTCGTCACCGCTTCAAGTTTTTCACTCTAAGTTTTAAAAACCTTCCAGAGTTTTAAAACATTCAAATCTGATTTAGAATGGTTACTTCTTTTCAACAACACTGAGCCTGTTTACTCAGGAGACTCCACGAACAAATGAACTTTAGGAACGCGTGAATGTCTGCTAACGTCTTGGCAGTCTTCCAGGCAGCATCAAGGAGCACGTGTTCATGGCAGTGAGGGATGTCAGGAATAATCGAGGCTCCTCCCTCTCAGTTTAACAATGTAAGATAACAGTAGGAAAGTGTCCCTGTCGCAGTCTGCACGAACAGATCATCTTGATTCTCACTTATTCTCTAGTCTGTAGTGGGTTCACTCCCTGCAAGATCTAGACTAAGGTCACTTGCTTCATTAGTTATGGTACCGCGACTAGGATCTCGACAATCTTCCTTACACGATTGGCTTCTGTTATTTTATTACCAAACCCAGCAGGGGATCAGCCAAACACGATACCTTCCGTTACAAAAGTAACAGATTGCAAGCCTTCAGGCAGCTGTCAAGGAGCACTGTGTTTCATCGGCAGTGGAGTGGATAGTCATCTAGGAATACATCGAGGGGGCCGGGGGTCTCTGGTAAGGCCTCTGCAGTTTAACAAGTAAGCAAGTAACTGAGTAAGAAAAATTTCGCGGCTTGTGGGCGCAGTCTGCACTAGGCACCAGACTTGCCGATCTTTCGATTCTTCACTTTCATTCTTCTCCTAGGTCTGTCCGTCTGGGTGTTCCACTCCTCTTGCCAAAGATCCTTATGACTTAAGTGTTCACCTTCTGCTTCATGTGTGTGTATGGTACCGCGTACATAGGATCTCGACAATCTTTCCTTTACAGCGTTCTTGGCTTGCTGGCCTGTCATTTTCATTACCACGAATGCCGACATGGCCACTGAGGAATCCAGGCCAAAACAACGTCATACCCTTTCCTTGTTACAAAAGTAAAAATTTCATAAAATTCCAGCAGTTTCGGATGCCGGTGTCAGATTCCTGCAAGAAAAACATCAACAACGACAACAACAACATCATCATCGCCAACTGACAACAACAATAACAACAAAAACTCAGCAGTAATGCAGGGTCTCCTCTGGTGTGTGGCCTCCTGGCGATCTAACATCGATGGTTCCCTGTGGACTGCCGACGCTGGAACTGCGACGGATGAACCCGGGTGTGGCCGTGTATGGGGGAATCTAAATGAGCAGCGTGGGAGTAATGCCACTGAAACGGTGCAGATGATGGGGCAGCAAAACAAACAAACAAACAAAAAAAACAACAACCCCCCCCCCAAAAAAAAACAACAACAACCAACAACAACAAAAAACAAACCAACAACAACAGCAAAAAAACCAAAAGAAACAAACAAACAAACAAAACCCCCCACAATAACAACACAAAGAACACAAGCAAACAAAGAAAGGATCATGCGCAGTGAGACTGACACCTATGCAATATGCCCGACCTTTACACAACTAAACACAAAGCATAGGCCCCAACAGAACGGAGCGCTATTAGCGCCAGTGTTTTGTCTACTGATTAACTGCACATGGCTGATCTGAGACTTCGTTTTTCTTCAGTCTGGTTCAACTGACACTGCGTTCAGACTGCCGAAGTAAAGATGTTTCGTTGACGGAGCAAGAAGATGCCAGAACATTCCCAGGTCTACCCAGTCAGGGAGCGCCACCTGAGATTCATGGTTTGAGTGTGCTTGCTTTGTGTGTCTGAGCCAATCAGTGCGTGTCTGACGGAAACGTTTGCGTATTTGTTGTCTGGGTATTGACTGCGTGTTGTTGTTGTTTTTTGACTCACTTGTGTAAACAAAGTGAGTCTATGTTTTCGGTGTTCGCGCGCGTGTGTGTGTGTGTGTGTGTGTGTGTGTGTGTCCGTGGTAAACTTTAACATTGACATTTTCTCTGCAAATACTTTGTCAGTTGACACCAAATTAGGCATAAAAATAGGAAAAATTCAGTTCTTTCCAGTCATCTTGTTTAAAACAATATTGCACCTCTGGGATGGTCACACACACACACACACACACAACACACACACACACACACACAAATGAAGCCTAATTATATGCAAACTGCATTTACTGTTATATTTATATTTTTTTGTATTCTCTAAACTTGGCACTTTGATCTGATATTCTGACACAACAACAAGAGCAGTCATTATTATCATTTTTTGTTCAAACAGGAACTTCTTTTGCTAAGCATGGAAGTTTTATTTAGTTTGCAAACGTTTTGGTGCAGATAGTAAAAAAGGGAAATTACTCTGTAATTAATGCTAGGGGACTTAATTTGCTTTAAACTGATCTTTCTCATCTTAAACATTACATTTTGAAATTATATTTTTAAGTGTATCACAAGTGAGTCTTGAAGGCCTTGCCTCTCTTTTTTTTTTTTTTTTTTTTTTTTAAACTTTATCTACTTATTCATTTATTTATCAATCTATTTATCATCATTAAAAAAAAATAATATGAATTAGTTCTTTCATTTAACATACATTCACATTGTAGTTAGGTCAGTATTCTCTTCTTCTTCGTCTCAGCTCTGTGAAGAGTCACTGGGAAGCCGCACTGACAGAAGAACTGCTCGCCAGATGCCTCTAGTCTATCCGGTTGTGAGTCAAAGCCTGTAAATGGTTTTGCTGTCCACTCTGCGGTAAAGTAGTCAGGCCATCCGGTTTTTCTGTCTCCGTCCCCCTCCCCCTCCCCGCCAACCGTCTCACTCCCTCAACAAGCATATCTCAAAACTCACCTTTTTCCCTCAGCAGTAAGTTCAATTGTGGCAGGTCCACTTCCTTTGCGTTAGCTGTGCTTGACTATGTATGTATACATATGTATGTGTACATAACTACATGCATGTATATGAATGTGTATTGTGTGCGCGTGCGTTTATGTAAGTTTGTGCCTGCCTATGTGTGCGTATGTGTTAGGGTAGCTGTTAGATACACATGTATTGTTAAAATGTATGTACGCTATGTGTGTGTGTGTGTGTGTGTGTGTGTGTGTGTGTGTGTGTGTGTGTAGTCATATTTTGGTGTGCGTATGTAACATAGATGTAATGTTTTATGTTAACAAAGCGTTTTTGTAAAGCACCTAGAGCAGATTTCTGGATAGTGTGCTATATAAGTATCCATCATTATTATTATTAACAGTTCCATGGAGGACTGTTTCAGCAAGGCCATTGGATCTGTCACGTGGCCATACCAGCGTAGCCCCCCTGTACTGCAGGTAAGGTCGTAAGTTTCCCTCTGCTACTGCATGGTAACCATGGGATCCACTGAATATACCTGCCTGCCGTATGTGGAAAGTAAATCCGACAAGCAAATTAAATCTGGAGAGGGATGGGCTCCGTCAGATTTGTCTTGCCCAAGACCCACCGCATCAGTTCAATAGCCTGTTACACACACACACACACACACACACACACACACACAAAACAAAAAACAACAACAAACAAACAACAACAAAAAAAACCCAAACAAAAAAAACAAAAAACGAAAAAAAAAAGCCATAAAAAAGAAGAAAACAAATTTGATGGACAACGGATTGTTGCATACTACAAACACTCACAATTAAAAAAAATCTAATAAAAAAAAAACACCTCGACAACTGGGCCTAATCCACCCCCTTTATCACAAATTTTTAGTGAGTTGTTACATAAAACGACATAAGCAATTGCATCTACCACGGATGACTAAAACACTCTTGTTGTGGTGGTATTGTTGAACGTGTTAGCAGTGCAGTTTTAAGAAAACATGTATGGAAATTTCAATTCCTTGTTACCACGATTCATATGTTTGAAATATAAATCTATCTATCTATCTATCTATCTATCTATATCTATATCTATCTATCTATCTATCTATCTATCTATCTATCTATATATATATATATTGCCATGCAGTAGGTCTAATTCCCGAGTTCTGGTCTATAGCTGATGCTGTTTTAAGAAGCTTTAGTCCTTCATTTGACCGCTGTGGTCACTTAGCATAGCAGCAAACTCAGTTCCGTCAAAGTGTAAAAAAAAACCAACAACAACCTTCGATCCATTCTTAATCTTTAAATTCATTTTGATGCACAGACAATAAGGCGGAGACAAAAAAGTAGAAGAAAAAACATATTAAAACCACCACCAACAACAACAACAAACTACCCCGCCCCCTGCCCCCCCAAAACAACAACAACAACAACAAAAAACCCGATAGCGGACAGGTCACTGAGGAAAGCCACGTAGCACGAGGAATGTAATACTTATTTTTTCTGATGACGGCGCGGAAATCTGGCCCGAAAGCTGGGCGTTCGTCAGCGCTGTCCTGACCTTCAGTGCTGTCTATCCAGCGAGCTGTCTGTCTGGAGCTGGGTAGACTGGGCTGTCCTCATCCTGAATGGATCGTTTTCCTTTTGTTCTCAGCTCTGATTTCCCTCAGGGTTCCGCACTATGTCCTGTCCTTTTTTTTTTCTTCTTTTTTCTTTTATTTTATTTTTTGTTGCCATTTGCACTTTGCGTCTCTGTGTCTCTGTCGACTCCACGACATCTCTGTCTGTCTCTGTGTCTATAGCTACCTGTCGCTGTATGTATGTCTCCGTCACTCTGTCTGTCTGTCTGTCTGTCGGTTTGTGTGTCTGTGTGTTTTTCTGTCTTTCTCGTCTTCCTTTCAGCCTATGTCTATATCTCTGTGTGTCTGTCCTGTATACCTTTGCAGACAGACATATACACTCACATACTCACGCTCACCCCCCCCCCCCCCCACACACACACAGCGGACACTAGCGGTTTAGTATTATGTAGTCGAACTAAGCGCGTTGGGTTACGCTGCTGGTCAGGCATCTGCTTGGCAGATGTAGTGTTGCGTATAATTATGGATTTGTCCGAACGCAGTGACGCCTCCTTGAGCTACTGAAACTGAAACTGAAACTGAGTCGAACTGACAGCTTTGAGAGTGGAAAACGAAGGACGGAATCCTTTTTTTTTGGGGTGGGTGGGGGGTGGGGGTGGGGGGTATCAATTTTATTAAAATAACATGCACTCTGAGTCGTCCTTCTAAATCAAATAGAGTGTGCTGTGATGCCGTCAAAGGGGTTTGTGAATAACATTTTTTTTTTCTTTTTGAATGTCAGTGACCTCTCTCTCTCTCTCTCTCTCTCTCTCTCTCTCTCTCTCTCTCTCTCTCTCTCTCTCTCTCTCTCCCTCTCTCTTTCTCTTACTGTTTTTTTTTATGTCGATTATTAATACCAATACCATGCTTGTGCCTGTGTGTGTGTGTGTGTGTGTGTGTGTGTGTGTGTGTGTGTGTGTGTGTGTGTGTGTGTGTGTGTGTGTGTGTGTGTGTTATTTTTACCATGCTTATGCCTTTATGTAGTATAGTATTCGCATTC
>NC_134882.1:13262980-13270480 GCF_041734735.1 Babylonia areolata
AGACTAGGACAGGGAACGACAGGGAACCAGGAAGACTGGGACAGGGAACCAGGAAGACTGGGACAGGGAACCAGGAAGACTGGGACAGGGAACCAGGAAGACTAGGACAGGGAACCAGGAAGACTAGGACAGGGAACCAGGAAGACTGGGACAGGGAACCAGGAAGACTAGGACAGGGAACGACAGGGAACCAGGAAGACTGGGACAGGGAACCAGGAAGACTGGGACAGGGAACCAGGAAGACTAGGACAGGGAACCAGGAAGACTGGGACAGGGAACCAGGAAGACTAGGACAGGGAACCAGGAAGACTGGGACAGGGAACCAGGAAGACTAGGACAGGGAACGACAGGGAACCAGGAAGACTGGGACAGGGAACAAGGAAGGCTGGGACAGGGAACAAGGAAGACTAGGACAGGGAACCAGGAAGACAGTAAACTTGAACCAGAAAACTGAGACTGGGAACCAGGAAGGCTGGGACAGGGAACCAGGAAGACTGGGACAGGGAACAAGGAAGACTGGGACAGGGAACCAGGAAGACTGGGACAGGGAACCAGGAAGACTGGGACAGGGAACAAGGAAGACTGGGACAGGGAACCAGGAAGACTGGGACAGGGAATCAGGAACGAGGAAGACTAGGACAGGGAACCAGGAAGACTAGGACAGGGAACCAGGAAGACTGGGACAGGGAACCAGGAAGATTAGGACAGGGAACAAGGAAGACTGGGACAGAGAACAAGGAAGACCAGGACAGGGAACCAGAAACTGGGTGGGGCAGGGAACCAGGAAGACTGGGACAGGGAACCAGGAAGACTGGGACAGGAAACCAGGAAGGCTGGGACAGGGAACAAGGAAGACTGGGACAGAGAACAAGGAAGACTAGAACAGAGAATAAGGAAGACTGGGACAGGAAATCAGGAACCAGGAAGACTGGGACAGGGAATCAGGAACCAGGAAGGCTGGGGCAGGGAATCAGGAACCAGGAAGGCTGGGGCAGGGAATCAGGAACCAGGAAGACTGGGACAGGGAATCAGGAACCAGGAAGGCTGGGGCAGGGAATCAGGAACCAGGAAGACTGGGGCAGGGAATCAGGAACCAGGAAGGCTGGGACAGGGAATCAGGAGCCAGGAAGGCTGGGACAGGGAACCAGGAAGGGACAAAGAAGAGGGAACCATGAACCACCTATCTGAAGAACTGTCTCTTTTTTTATTGCATTTGTCCTTGCTCTTTGAATCCTAACGACAAGCCCGGTGACACTCTACTTGTAACTGGATTTCCTTCTCTGTATTTTCTGAATTCCACGTTTGGACGACAGACGTACAAACAAGACAGTTCTCAATACACACACGTGAAGGGGATAGGACATGGTTAATATTATAGTCTTTTGTGTGTGAATGCACCCTTTTCTTTCCTTGTTTGAAGTTTATGTACATTAATCTCAAAGCTTAACCTTTCTGTTCCTGAGCGTCAGTGATTGTTGTGTCCCTTTAACAGCATGTGAGATATAGTGTTGCATTTATTCCGGGCACGATAAATATTGAACATGCTATGAATATGGTGGAGATAAATGAGAATGACTTCCACCCGTCATTCATCTTTCATCGCCACGTCATTTTGCCGTATGTCTGCAGGTGACGTAAACGTTCGATGACGTGTCTCTGCAGATTTGCTCAATGGTTGTAGTACTAGTAGTTTCGAATTTTAGTGACATGGTATCTCTCTAATCTTCATTCGTTTGACCCTCTTTATCTCTAGCATCTTCGTCTGTATGACTGAGATCTGTCTGTTTCTTTGTTTTTCTACACTTTCTTTGTCATTGTGCACTTTCCGTTGCACGTGCATTTAGGTATACGTGAAAACACTAACTCACACACACACACACACACAGACGCGCGCACACACACACACACACATGAACGCGCGCGCGCGCGCGCACACACACACACACACCCACACACACACAGACTCACACAGACACACACACACACACACACACACACACACACAGACACACACACACAGACACACACACACACATGCACTCACTCATGGACACACGCACGCACACACACACAAGCACGCGCCCGACAGCACACACAGAATACACTCAGACACATGAGTACACACACACACACGCGCGCGCGCGCACACACACACTCAAACACACACAGGCGCGTGTGCGCGCGCACGCAAACATCCATCAGATACGCATCTATCACCCCCTCCCTCTCCCCCCCTCCCAACCCCCACACACGTTTTTGCGGCCGCGGACCCACGCACACGGACAGACACACACACTAACACACAGACAAACACAGACACAGACAGACAGACAGACTGACAGACAGACACACACACACACACACACACACACACATATGTATGTATATATATATATATATATATATATATATATATATATACGCGCGTGCGCGCGCACGCCTTCCCCCGAAGAAACGAAAGTGATAACCAGTTTCGTAATATGCCAGACAAGAAAAATAATGTTGAAAGTGAGTTTACTTTCATTTTCAGTTTCAGTTTCAGTTTCCACCAGCCGTTCAAAAACGAGATCCTCATATACAAAAAAAACAACTGCCGAGGCTCATTCAGGGATAGTTTTTTTGTTTTGTTTTTTACCTCCTGTAACACTTCCTCCGTTTTTTGGCATGTGTGTGTGTGTGTGTGTGTGTGTGTGTGTGTGTGTGTGTGTGTGTGTGTGTGTGTGTGTGTGTGTGTGTGTGTGTGTGTGTGTGTGTGTTTCTTTTTTTCTTTTTCTTTTTTTTATTACCTTTTATCATCTTTCTTTCCTTTTCTTTTTCTTTTTTTTACAAACGTTTTTCCATACTTCCTTCTGTGGGAGGATGTACGTCGTACAATGAGCGCACCGTCTTGTATACGAATGATATTATTATTATTTTTTTGTTGTTGAATTTTTTCCTTCCGTGGAATTTGAGACCACAGCTGAATCAGTTGTAATTACGACCGGTGGTATCTCTTCGTCAACCACAGTGCGAATCTTGCCACTACCATTGCCTTTAGCGCATGACAATGATGGTGATGTTGATGATGATATAGATACTTATATAGCGCTTTATAAACTACGCAGAACAGCCTCAATCAGGAATGCATAGCTGGTGACTTCAACCTCCCCTCACTAAACTGGAGACGATGACCTTGAAGCCTCGCCCACCACACCCAACACTACGTAACGAGTTTGTTGACCTCCTTTACGACACAGGCCTGGACCAGGTTGTACTGGAACCGACACGTCTGTACAACACCCTAGACCTTGTCATCACAAACTCTCCAACACTTATCCCTCGAGCGGAAGTCATCGCCTGGACTCTCAGACCACAACATCGTCTACTTCGAGTATAAAACCTGGCCTGTCCTACTGCAGAATGCAAAACGTCCTATCCTCCTCTACAGGAGAGCCAACTGGGATGCCATCAAGCAGGAAATGGTAGCGCTGCAAGAGGACTACAACAACCCGTACGACTCATGAACTGAAGACCTTTGGCCGCGGTTCAAGTCCACCCTGAAAGACAGCATGGCAAGTCACATCCTGACGAAGATGCCCAGGCGGAAGGAATCCTACCCGTGGATGACCAACAACATCCGAAAGCTGATCAGGCAGAGACATAGGACCTACAGGCGACTGAGGAAATGCGGGAGTGTGGACCTACAAAAAGAATTGAAACATCTCAGCAGAGAGATTAGGCAAGCAGCTTCGCCGCTCCTACTGGCACTACACAGAGAGCCTCTTCTCCCCTATCAACTCTGAAGGCGACACTAGCCCTGCCAGAAGAGCTTCTGGGCGTACATAAAACACCAGCGTTCTACTAACACTGGAGTCCCCGCCCTGAAGAGCAGTAGGAAGCTCGTCACCGACCCGAGACAGAAAGCTGACGTCCTGAATAAGCAGGTTTTTTTTGCTGCATTCAGCGAGGGCACCATCTGGTCGGAAACAGAGTTCAGAAGCAAATGTACACTGCCTGACTCCCGTGACGACTTCCCAAACATGGACGAAATCACCAACACCACCAGAGGTGTCGAGAAACTCCTGGCCAACCTGAACCCCACCAAAGCAGCTGGCCCAGATGGTATAACGCCCAGGGTACTAAAAGAGCTGGCCAAAGAAGTCGCACCCATTCTGACAGCTATCTATAAGTCCTTGCTACAGTCAGGAGAGTTACCAGCAGAAGGAAGTGCTGGTGATTCCTGTATTCAAAAAGGGAGAGCACTACAAGGCGTCTAACTATAGATCCATCGCCCTTACCAGCGTCCCCGCAAAAGTCCTTGAACACATCCTGGTCAGCGCCATCATGCAGCACCTAGAGGCGAACGACATACTGTCCAGTCAACAACATGGTTTCAGGAAACTCCGATCCTATGAGACCCAGCTCCTCGAGTTTACCGAAGAAGTCTCTGCAGCACTGGAAGACGGCACTGAAACCGATGTCATCATTATGGGCTTCGCCAAAGCGTTCGACCGGGTGAACCATAGTCTGCTGATTCATAAATTAGACCACTACGGGATCCAAGGGAACACCAACAGCTGGATAGAGCTTCCTTCGTGATCGGAAACAAGCGGTGGTGGTGAATGGAGCACAACCCAGCTATGTGAATGTGAAATCCGGTGTGCCCCAGGGATCTGTGCTCGGACCCAGCCTCTTCCTGGCATACATAAATGACCTCCCTGCCAGAATCTCCTCATTATCCAGACTATTTGCAGACGACACTGCTGTGTACCGTCTTCTGAGCAACACTGACGTTTTGTCGACGTTTGAAATAGCAAGGGTGCCTAAGGGTAAATGCGAACGGGCAAGTGTAATTGAGAATGATGGCTCTGGGTCCATTCCATTCCATTCATTCTCCTGCCCGGGATGGGCGTAGAGGAGACATGAGGGACGATTCCGTAGTCAGACGACGCCATCCGGTTCTATCTTCTGCCTGTCGTATCAGCGTAGCGCTATCCATATTGGTCCATTCCTTGATGTTGTCCATCCAGCATTTGGCTTGCCTCCCTCTTCGCCTACCACCCTCTAGCGTTCCCTGTAGACATGTACATGTAGACAATTAAAACAGAAGCAGGTCATTAACTCATCAGACATAACATATTATTGGAACATCCCACTAGACTGTTGTATTGTTGGTTTTGATCACACATTCACACAAACACACAAACAGACGTTTAAACACACACACCCCACATTCACACAAGCACAATCTTTTGAGAGTGCTCAGTAACTGCACAGCACCGTTCACAGACTCAAGTCAAAATATCCTATGGTCTAATAGCAAACGACAATATTTTGCAGATTCCTGTCAAAAATGACGTTCTGATCTGTCACCAATATGTTTTCTTAAGTTCTCCCAGCACTGGTAATGCGCATTCAACATATCCGATCAAAATAACTATTTCAAAATGTGTCAAAGTTCAAGTCCTACAACTTGCTTCCCTTGATTTTAGGATTTTGAGAGGACGTTTGTAACCTTGATCGGCAGTGATGCGCGAAGAGAAGAAAAGGCGCGGAAATAGCCAGAAACAGCTGATGTTTGACTGGTTCTTTGAAATGGATATTCATCAAGGAAAAGGTCGAAGCAGACGTTAAATTGTGAAATGCAACCGATAAGAACGCTTCGAAGTGGGGCGCTATACAAATCGTTCGCAATTAGACGCTGTTCGCAATTACCCATACCTACCCTAATATTATAGTTCTGCTTTTGACTATTCCGTGAAATCGGCGTGACAGATATATAGTTCTGCTTTTGACAAATCAAATACTGACCCATACAATAATTATATGGTTTGATATTTTCCCGTAACAGTTGCGTACAGTAAGTGACAGCAACATACAGGGTTTACGGGAAATGATTGATGAATTCCCGCAGTCGAAGTGCACGTGCCTGCAATGTGCCCACCGGGACGAAGACATGGCAGTCAGAGAGCAGTGACCTGTCCATGAAATCCACGCTATAAATAACTATTTGTTTCTTTTCTTTTTTCTTTTTTTAATCTTTTTTTCTTTCTTTTTTTTTTACAATCCACATTTAGATATTTTCAATATGGAATCATGGTTGAAGACATCAGTTATTGGGGAAAAAAAAGAAAAAAGAAAAAAAAAAGCCATTCCATTCTCGGAGGAAATCACGGCTTCTAAAATAACAATTACAGAGATGCCTCTGAAGATACCCCCGTCACCTTCTCATACCCCCTCCCCCATCCTTCCCCAATTTTCTCCAAAGGTTTCGTCCATATCTATTTTTGGAAGCACTGGAACCGGTTCTGAGCAGACTATGCCCATCCCCCCACCTCCTCACCTCAAACCCACCCACCCATCCCTTCCTTGCAACCCTTCCACCACCACCGTCCCTGCACCCCCCCACTCCCCCCCCCCCACACACACACCAATCCCTACCCCCTAAGGCAACGGTGGTCCTTAGCACTGACAGACACGGGGTGACACAGGAAGGGAGGGAAGAGGGGAGAGGAGGGAAGGTGGGGTGGGGTGTGGGGGGTAGGGTAGAGGAAGGTAGGTGGTGGTGGGGGGGGGGGGGGGGGGGATGGGGAAGAGATGGGAAGGGGTGGTTGGAAGGAAAAGCGGGCGACGGCTACCCTCTCTAATTTTGGCAAGAAAGATTGATCCACGACGCTGTCCCTGCCCTTCTCCCTGGCTCCTACAGGAGAGGAGAGGCATTGGATTGGGGAGGAGGGTGCCGCTCTTAAACAACCTTCGTTTTGCCCTTGCCACACACACAGGGAGAGCCTCGTGCTCTCTGTCTGGTTGTACTATACTACTACTACTACCGGCTTGTTGGTGTATGAGAAAGACTTTAAAGTGAAAGTGACACAAATCTCTCACACCGTGTCGTCATCTCCTCTGTTTCATTTTTTGTTCTTTTTGGGTGAAAAGTCAGTTCAACGAAAAACTGTGTTGTCAGTCTTAACTCCGCGGACTGTGAAATCGGGATTGTGAAAGTCAGGTTCATTTTTTTTTCTTCTCTCAGTTCCTCCGAGACGAAGAGAAAGAGAAAAATGTGGGTCAGCTGTGAGTGAGAGAGAGAGAGAGAGAGAGAGAGAGAGTGTGTGTGTAAGTGGTCTGTGCTGAAGTGTACACAGACTGACGGCGGACAGAGAGGACGTGGGCATCTTTGGACAGGGAGGACGCCAATGAAGATGGACGGCCTGAGAATGGAACAGCTATTGATCGCTGATGCCGCTCTGCTGTCGGAGGTAATGTATGGGGGTGGGGGCTTCGGTGGGTGGGGGGGTGGGAGGAGGAGAAAGGACTGGCAGTAGTACTAGTTTGTTTCATGGGGCTGGGGTGGGGGTGGGGGGGACTGGTATGGAGAAGTGGAGGAGGGTTGGGGAGGGGGGGGGGGGGCGTGTAATGGGGTTCTGGCGAGTGTATGTTTGTGTGGGGTGGAGAGGTGGGAGGGAGGCGGATGAAGCTGGTGAAACATCGGTCATTTCACTAAATGTTTTAACGACATCTAAT
>NC_134882.1:13275480-13280480 GCF_041734735.1 Babylonia areolata
AACAAAAAGAAACACCAGCAACAGCTAAATTAAAACTGATCACATTATCACATTCCCTGCGTGTTTTTCTTTCTTTCTTTTCTTTCTTTCTTTCTTTCTTTCTTTCTTTCTTCGGTCCTTTTCTTGCGTGTGACATCAGAGAACACATTCATCTCATTCAGTGTTTCGCAGCTGATTGCGAACTACCTACCCCACTCCCATCAACCCCAATAATTAATTATGCCCCCCCCCCCCCCGCATTCCGCACCCCCCCAACTCCCCCACCTCACCACCTCTCTCCCTTCCGCCACAAACTTTTGCTGGAATAGAAAGAAGAGTTGCCTCGCAAGCCATGGCACGTGCGTGTGATCAAAGGCATGTCATTGTTTGCTGGTAGCAGAACTGGATGTATGTGATTGACTGTGACAAAGAACAATCAAATCATTTTGGTCACTCCATGGAAGCAAGCAAACAAGGACAAGGTAAGAAGGAAGAAAGGGGGGGGTTGGGGGTGGGGGGGGGAAGGAAGGGAGGACAGATGACAGTTTTTCCTCCTTCATCATCATCAATATAAACAAAACTGTCTGAAAGTCTGTGGCTTTTCATGCCCTGCTCTCATAGTGACCTCAGTTTCGATACCCCTCCACTTCCGTGCTTGGGGTGAGTCCTGTCAATGTCGTCAGCGTCGGCAGATTCATGGGGGGGGGGGGGGGGGGGGGGCTGTTGTTTGAGGGACGTGGTGGCGGTCTCCACTCTGGGAGGGACGCTCACTCAGTCTGGCTTCGCGACTAAGCCATTATTGTCGTTAGTAGGGGGCTTAGTAGGCGGTGTCCTAAGTACGTTAAATCAGAACAGGCACCACTGAACACCACCGAAGTGACTCAGCAGCAGTGCAGGGTCTCCTCTGGTGTGTGGCCTCCTGGCAACCTAACATCGATGGTTCCCTGTGGACTGCCGACGCTGGAACTGCGACGGACGAACCCGGGTGTGCCCGTTTATGGGGGAATCTAAATGAGCGGCGTGGGAGTAATGCCACTTGCCACTGAAACGGTGCAGATAATGGGGCAGCAAAAAACAACAACACAAAAACAACAACAAAACAACAACAAAACAACCACAAAAAACCCGACAACAATCAAATCATTTTGGGCACTCCATGGAAACAAGTAAGCAAGGACAAGGTAAGAAGGAAGAAAGGAAAAAAAAAAAAATAAGGAAGGGAGGACAGATGACAGTTTCACTCTGGCAGCCTACCCGTGCCCCTCCCCCTCATCACGTCGTTGGCATCTTCGCTCGTGCACGTGAAAGTCGGGTTGTGTTTGGATCGTTCCTTCAGTGCAGGCCGCCTGTTCCGTTCCCATTTCGTGCCGTCACCCTCAATGGCCACTTGAGGGTTTGACTCTTTGTTCCGTTTTGCCTATCTGCCTGTCCCGTCCCGTTTCGCCTACTCAGCTTCTCTCTCTCTCACTCACTCACTCACTCATATTCTTATACATACAAATAGAAGTAGGGTAGAAGATGAGGTATGCATGCCTACACTGTGGGAGCAATGGAATATTGGAACGTGCGGGTGTGCATATATATATTTGTATATACGAGCGTATGTGTGGGGGGTTGGGAGGGGATATGGGCGTGTGTGTGTGTGCTTGTACAAGTGTGCCTCTGGGTGTGTGTGTGTGTGTGTGTGTGTGTGTGTGTGTGTGTGTGTGCCGTGGAAGCTGCGATACGTAGCCTAGAAATGAGTGTGTGGAGGAGGGGGTTAGGAGGGGTGCAGGGTAATGTGTGTGTGTGTGTGTGTGTGTGTGTGTGTGTGTGTTGGGGCTCATGTACGTTTATGTGTATTTGATTGTGCTTTCATATCTGTGAAACTGCATGTTTGTTGCATATCTGTTATGCATATGTGTGTGTATGTGTGAATGTGTGTCTGCATGTTTTACATTAGTTTGCTTATTTATCTCCCCCCCCCTCCCTCTCCCCTCCCCAACGACTCATCCTTCCTGGCATGGTTATCCCCTTTCGAACACACCACTCAAAATGGGTGCCGAATCATGACATCAAAAATAATAAATGCATATTTCAAAAGCACTTATAACAAGAGAGGCAAGGCCTTCAAGACTCACTTGTGATACACTTAAAAAAAAAAATCCAAGTTTTTTATGTATTGAGTATAATTTCAAAATGTAATGTTTAAGATGAGAAAGATCAGTTTAAAGTAAATTAAGTCCCCTACCATTAATTACAGAGTAATTTCCCTTTTTTACTATCTGCACCAAAAACGTTTGCAAAATAAATAAAACTTCCATGCTGAGCAAAAAAAGTTCCTGTTTGAACAGAAAATGATAATAATGACTGCTCTTGTTGTTCGGTCAGAATATCAGATCAAAGTGCCAAGTTTAGAGAATACAAAAAATATAAATATAACAGTAAATGCAGTTTGCATATAATTAGGCTTCATTCTTTATTTTTTTGTGTCCATTCCAGAGGTGCAATATTGTTTTAAAGAAGATGACTGGAAAGAACTGAATTTTTCCTATTTTTATGCCTAATTTGGTGTCAACTGACAAAGTATTTGCAGAGAAAATGTCAATGATAAAGTTTACCACGGACACACAGACACATGGACACACACACACACACACACACACACACACACACACAGACAACCGAACACCGGGTTAAAACATAGACTCACTTTGTTTACACAAGTGAGTCAGAAAGGAGTTTAAAAGATAGCAATACATTGGTCAATTGCCCAGTACATACATAATTTCATTATTCAAACTGAAATATAACAGCCACTGTTTACCATACAGAACGGCCCGGGGCAGGTAAATGGAATTCCCCAAAGAATACCGTAATTATCACAAAGAAAGTGACATGAACACTGTTGGAGATGACTTTCATTTTATCTCGGAGTGCACGATTTTTTTTTTTTCTGTCTGTTATGAAGGATTGTCATCCGATAGATATGTTTATCCAAAAAACGTGTTCTTCTGTTTTTATCTCTTGTTTTCAGCGGGCAAACGTGTTTTTATTAAGGCTCAGCAGTTTCAGAACTTTTCAATGTTGGGAGGACACTCATGTCGATAAAGAAAAACACATGTTAACACTAATTTCACCTTTAACGAAAATTTATTTTAAAAAATCTTTGTTTTTTTCCCCTTTTCTTTTCATTATGTTGCTTTTGTAAAATCTCTACAACCTCTACAAGGGTCATTACGTTAATTAGAATATGGAATCTTGATGTTAAATCCCGATCAAAATACAATGAAAAACTAAATAAGTGGTTGAGTACCAAACTCGCTTTCAAAAGTTGTGTGTGTGTGTGTTCTTTTTATCGTGTTTGTATCCCAACTGCATGCAGTTCACGCAGTACATTTTTGTTATTTTCTCTTCTCTTTTCTGTTTCTTCACCATTTTTTTTTTAATTCAAGTGTCCCACATGACTCCTTCATTGGCCGTAAAACAACAACAACAACAACAACAAGAACAACACAGTCGTGCACAATTCTATAACTTTTTTTTTTTACTTTGTTTTTCATGAACAATTTCTCAGCGTCATTTTCAATATTCGATGTGTGTATAGATTATCGTCAAATTATTTTAATCCATCATGCACTACACGTTCCCTACTTAGCCAAAACATATCGTTTATTTATTCATTTACTTATAGATAAACGAAACACAGACAGAAATAAAACAAAACTTGCGGTAAAGAGATTCTGTTTGACCCAACAACAAACCCAAGGAGAGAAAAAAAAAAGTTTATCGATTTTGTTGTCCAAGGTTTGGAAAAAAAATGTATTCGTTTGGTTTGTTTCTTCTTTTCGTTCCTACGCGTTTGCAAGTCTCTGTCCCGTTTTCCGCTCTAGCATGCTGCAGGAAACATGATCCTCTCACTTTCCAACAGACATGACACGCATAGTCACACAGCGCGCGCGCGCGCTTGCGCGCACGCACACTCACACACTCACAGACGTTGAAACGCACACTCACTCACACTTACACATTCACACATACACACATGCGCACGCTTGTTTTTGCGCCTTCGCACACACTCACACATACACACACGCATGCGCTCGCGCGGAAATACGCGCACACGCGCAAAAGCAGGCACACACACACACACACTCACACACACACACACACACACGCGCGCGCGCACAAACACATGCACACAGAGATGAATGCACGCACAGAGAGAGAGAGAGAGAGAGAGAGAGAGACAGACAGACAGACAGACAGACAGACAGACAGACAGAGAGGAGAAAGAAAAACAGAGGAGAAAGAGGGAATCAGAGAGAGCCAGACAGAAAGACAGAGACAGAGACAGACAGTGAGACTCTCTGTGCAGGGATATTGATTATTCCCGTTTGGCAGAAGGACATTTCAAGGATAACAACGCCATACAGGCAGAATAGGAAGGGGGTGTGGGGGTTGGGGTGGGGGGTTAGCACACAACTTTACAGCCACGAAACACTCTCTGACATTTTTTTTTTCCGGGGGGTGGAACATAATACAGAAATGAGAAACAATATTGCTTTGTTGTTATTGTTTTTTTTCTCCCCCCCTGTCACACAATTGTCGTCATTCGCACTTGCTTTGACCTATCCTCTAGTCTATATTATTATGTTGAGATAGATCTGGAGTGATGCTTAGTGATGTGAAACAAGAGTGGCATTTTGGACGGGTCAACAGGAGACTAAAGTATCGCCAATTATAACCCGTAGCAGCAGCGAAGGTGCTTAGAAAGCAGTGTTTCTCTCTCTCTCTCTCTCTCTCTCTCTCTCTCTATATATATATATATATATATGTCGTGGCAGCTAAGTGATACTTATGCCCTTATGCCATATCATATATATATATATATATATGAGTGAGGAAGGTGGCAGAATGGTTAAGACGCTCAGCTGCCAATACAGAGAGTCCGTGAGGGTGTGGGTTCGAATCCCGCTCTCGCCCTTTCTCCTAAGTTTGACTGGAAAATCAAACTGAGCGTCTAGTCTTTCGGATGAGAC
>NC_134882.1:13285480-13287980 GCF_041734735.1 Babylonia areolata
AGTTGTTGTTCACGTGACTGATTTCCGTTTTAAGCCTCTTGATGGGATACCTGAATGTATTGTATGACACATGCACAGTATAAAGTCTATTGCCGTTTATGTCAGTTATCTTGATCATTATTGCATGCCCAACCAAGCACACTGTACATGTGGCAAGGACCACAGACAAACATACATATGTACATTTGTACTTTATCTAGGCGTTGTGATGTAAGATATGTATGATGAGTGTTTTTGAGTGTGTGATGATTGTTTGTTTGTTTGTTTGTTTGTGTGTGTGTGTGTGTGTGTGTGTGTGTGTGTGTGTGTGTGTGTGTGTGTGTGTGTGTGTGTGTGTGTGTGTGAACATAGATTATGCATGCAGGTTTTTCGTTTTAGTGCTTCAATGAATGCATGTTTTTACACGTCGGTTTTTTGATATTGTACGGTCCAGTTCAGCATGTTTTACATGGAAAGGCGCTACATAGATTAAATGGAATAATAATGACAATCGGAAGAATATGAATAAGAATAAAGATGTGAGGAGATCATCATCATCATCAGCATCATCATCATCAGCACCATCATCATCATTACAATAATTATAATTATTAGTAGGAGTAGTCGTCATAGTATCATCATCATCATCATCATTATTATTATTGTTAGTATCATCATCATCATCATCATTATATCAGACTGTGAACTGCTGAACAGCCAATGACTGCCCGGGTCATTCTGGAATACCAGCCAGAGCGGGATAAAAAATATTGATCTGCCTCAGTACAAGTCCACCCCCCTCCCCTGGGAAACATCAGAAGCTAGGCTGTGTATGGAGAAGGATTCAAAATGCTAGCAGTGAATGCTCTTAACATCCCAAAATAGAAAATATAATGACACAGGGGATTATCACCAGAATGGGGTTTTGGGAGGGGGTGGTGGGTTAAGCGTTTCTTCATCCTTAAAACAGAGTGGAACTAGAATGTCTCGCAATAACTTGCAAATTTCAGTCTCGTCTTTCGTGGTTCCACATCCTATTAAAAGAATAACATTTTGATTGGAACCAGTGTGGGGAATTTCGTCGTGCCGAAGCCTTTTAATACAAATTAGAACTTTTTAACTTTTTAACAAGACATTCTGGTGTACTATGTGCAGACATGTTAGTGTCTGAACCACCTTCGTGTGTGTACGCACGCAGAAGATCAAATACGCACGTTAAAGATCATGTAAATCCATGTCAGCGTTCGGTTGGTTATGGAAACAAGAATATTCCCAGCATGTACACCCCCGAAAATGGAGTATGGCTGCCTACATGGCGGGGTAAATAAACAAAACGGTTATACACGTAAAATGTTACATGTCTGTCTGAGTGTGTATGTGTGAGTGCCTGAAATCTGATTGAATGACACAGGAAACGAATGATGACCTCCCAATAGCAGCCGTCAGTCGGCTCTACCCAGGTAGGCAGCCTGTTGTGCAAATGACCCCGTGTTTGTAAAGCGCTTAGAGCTTGGTCTCCAACCGAGGATAGGCGATATATAAGTACTTATCCATATCAATCAATCAATGTACTACGTTTCAGGCTTTTTTTCATTCTTGGAGTTTAAACCAGTTGGTGAATAAGCAAAACATAATATTTCCTTTGATAGCTACCTGGCAGTACCCCAAACAAAGACGGTGGGGGTAAGCATTATTCCAGAGGTAGTGAACAAACCACAGAGCTGGGCAGACAGCGGGTAGTGAAGGTTTCACTCTGCAGACAGAAGGAAGAGAGTAAGAAAATATCTGAAACACCTTTTGTTTTGGCCAAATACCATTGTCAGAGACTTAAACAGTTGTGTAAAAAAAAATATTGTATTTGTATCGAAAGTTTTCTTTTTTTATATTAGAAAACACACACACACACACACACACACACACACACACACACACACACACACACACACACACACACACACACACACACACTCACCCTCTTCCCTCACAGCACACACATACAAAGGGAAAATACACAGATGGAAAAAGAAAACAACAACAACAAACAGGAAACACCAAGTGGATTTAACAAAGGACAAAACAAAAAAACAAACAAACAAACAAACAACAACAACAACAACAACAACAAAAAAGAGTAGAAAACTTGGATCTCAGCTGCTAGATGTTTTGATGAGGTCTGATCCAGAGATTCGGGTGTTTTTTTGGTGTTTTTTTACACTAAAGATTTCATGCAAACTAAGGTCACAACAACGACTGGAGTATCAGTATCAGTAGCTCAAGGAGACTGGAACCATGCAAACTAAGGTTACGACAACGACTGGAGTATCAGTATCAGTATCAGTATCAGTAGCTCAAGGAGACTTAAACTTCATGCAATCTAAGGTCACGACAACGACTGGAGTATCAGTATCAGTATCAGTAGCTCAAGGAGACTAGAACCATGCAAACTAAGGTGACGACAACGACTGGAGTATCAGTATCAGTAGCTCAAGGAGACTTAAACTTCATGCAATCTAAGGTCACG
>NC_134882.1:13292980-13296340 GCF_041734735.1 Babylonia areolata
TTTTTTTTTTCCTTTTGCCCTTTTACAAACAAAAACCCCAACCCCAAAAACCCACACACAAAACACAACCACACACCCCAAACACACCACCACCCCCACACAACCCACAAAAACCCCAAAAAAATACGAATCATCCAAAAATTTTTTTGCGATGGTAACAAAACGATTTAAAAAATTTTTTTTTCCCCCCCACTTAATTTTTTTTTTTTTAACTTCTTTCATCGAAAGGAAAAAAAAAAAGTTTTCCCGGGTAAGGGCCCAATTTAGATTTTTTTTAAAACCAACGAAGAGTTTTTTCCCAAATATAATCAAATTTTTTAAGCTGACTTTTTATCGATTTGTGGGAGTTTTTTAGCACTACTTTTTTTGTTTTAAGAAAGAAAAATAAGATAAAAAAAAAAAAAAATCATTTATCATCTCCAACTAGAGAAATTTGGTCAGGTGCATTATCACAACACAGACAAGTAAATAACATGGAGACCAGAACTGTAAAAAAAACAACAACAACAACAGCTATTAGGAATATAACGAAGACACAAATGTAAAAATATCACATACACCGTTTCATACATCCATTCCACATATTGCAGGTGATATTTAAAATGTAAAAACAAAGAATTAATAAAAATTATTTTGAATATAATCATGAGCATAGCCTACTATATTTCACATTGATTATAATGATAAGAATAAGTTTCTTATCTCATAAAGATAAATTGCATCTGGGGTGGCAAAACACAACCAGATAATCAGCACACACACACACACACACACACACACACACACACACACACACACACACACACACACACACACACACCACACAAGCACGCACACACACACATACACACAAACACACACACACACACACACGCACGCACGCGCGCGCACACACACACACACACACACACACACACACACACAGTTCTCAAGAATTTAAAAGGTGGATTGCACGTGGAATAAAAGTCTTTACAGCTCTGGATTTCAACTTAAAAGTTCTGTAGCGTCGTCCTAATGGCAGTAGCTCATAGTACTTTGCTAAACTATGTGTGTCGTCAGTTGCTATCTGCCTGCTTTTCTGAACCATTCGCTTCTCATACACCTCTTGCATACCGGCTTGTTTCACTCCTACAATTTTACTGCACACACTCATAATATCATTCAAAACACGCTTACTTCTCACTCCCAAACTTCCATACCGGCACAAAAATGAAACTGTGAGCACAGACTCGATACAACATCCATAGTAATTTTGAAGAATATTGGAATTTATACCAATATTTCTAAGTTTCTGCAAACAAAATATTCTAAATTGGCATTTATTTTGAATGGAACATTCCTGTCAAAAGTCAGGTTATTGTCTAAAATAGTCCCAAAATATCTATATTCATTCACCCTCTCCACTGTTTGACCATCTATAACAAGGTTAGCTACAGACAAGGGGTCTTTCCGAAAATCTATTAACATTGCTTTTGTTTTCAATACTTTCAGATCCAGATAATTTTCATCACACCAAGAACAGAACTTTTTGATTTCAGTAAAGTAAATAGCGCCAGACACATCTTCAATAGCTGAATCATCAGAATATTTTATGACATGAGTTTCCTCCGTGCCTCTGCAGTCATTTGTGTACGTGTAAATAGGACAGGGGACAGCACTGTACCTTGGGGTGCACCAGTAGAAGTAGAGTTAAGAGAAGAGTGTGCAGAATGAAAATGGACGGACTGAGTTCTATTGAGGAGAAAGCTTACTATCCAGAGTAAGCTTCGGATCAACTTCCAATCCCATCAGTTTGAGGGCAAGGAGATGAGGTTGTATTGTGTTAAAAGCAGAAGAGAAATCAACAAAAAGAATGTGTGGTTTGTAAGCAAACTGAAGAGAGTCAAGATACTGTTTGGTGAAAGGAAGTAGATGGCGGAGAACTTTTTTTTTTCAAAGCATTTCATCATTATTGAAGTCAGGGCAACAGGGTGGTAATCATTTAGTGCAGCTGGGTTCTTTTTCTTGGGGATAGGACAGATAGTGGATTTTTTTTCCAAAATGTTTGGGACAGAGCAGTCCTTGAGAGACCAGTTGAAAATTTTACAGAACACGTCACACAGCTTGGAAGCACATGTTTTCAGTAATCTTCCGCAGATATTTTTGGGCTATTCCCTTTTGACATTAGTTTTTAAAAATAAGGATTCAACAACTTTTGTATCGATCTCAAGCCCTGAGCTGTGTTTCTATCTTTGATCTTTTTCTGCAACTGTGAGATAACATATCCAGATCCTTCTCAGACCATTCCTTTCAAAGCGACAATAGAAACCATTGAATTTGTTTGAAAAATCAAGCTGTTCATCCCTTTTCTTTTTCACAAGTGACTGTTTCCCTTTTCGTTCCCCAGTGACAATTTTAATATCCCATGCATCTGCCATTTTTCCTGTCTGAAACTGTTTGCTCTACTTTTGATTTGAATTCCCTCTGTCCCCTCCTTATTCCTTCTACGCTTCACTTGTCTAGTTTTTTGTCCCTTTTTCTCTGACTGGGAAATTTTGTGGCAAAATTCTGTAGAAAAATCCACTTCGATAGGAAAAACCAATAAAACTGCACGAGGAAAAAAATACAAAAATAAAAAATAAGTGGCGCTGTAGTGTAGCAACGCGCTCTCCCAGGGGGGAGCAGCCCGATTTCGCACAGAGAAACTGTTGTGATAAAAAGGGAAATAACCCCCCCCCCCTCTCACAGATTTTGTGGGTGTATATGAAAAAGTCCCTACGCATTGACACCATATTGAAATAGATCTGAAGCAGAAACTCGTGATTCTGATGCGTTTGGGTTCGTTATAAACAGCTGATGAAAAGCTAGTTACCATAGTTCACATGCAGATTAGGTAACCATTTTTTCGATTATCTTCACTCTTTTTTTTTCTCCCCCTAAGTCATTCCTTTTTCTTCGCAAAAGTTATTTTACTGTTGACACAGGTTTGATATTGATTACACATGATTCTATGATCTTGTCCTGTCTACAAACGAGACCTCTGTATATAAAGGCTTGTTATCAATTTATATTTGAAACTTGTTGGGTGTTAACCTTTTGGGGCAGAGAAAGGGGAAAAAATCAAGTTTCGAGAGAGAAATGTCAGCTTTGTTGTAGAAGTTTTTCGCTTTGTAGGAAATGGTGATCGCTCGCTAAGATAAAAAAGACAGTTGGCAGAATGGTTAAGACGCTCATCTGCCAATACAGAGTTCCGTAAGGATCCGAGTTTTAAATCGCGCTCTCGCCCTTTCCCAGTTTTACGGAAAAAAAAAAGAGGTCTAGTCATTCGGTGGATGAAAAAACCCCAGGTCCGTGTGCAGGGCCTTTTAGCACCGAAAAAAT
>NC_134882.1:13296440-13306440 GCF_041734735.1 Babylonia areolata
CTTGGGGATAGGCGTGTGGATTTTTTCCCAAATGTTTGGGACAGAGCAGTCCTTGAGAGACCAGTTGAAAATTTTACAGAACACGTCACACAGCTTGGAAGCACATGTTTTCAGTAATCTTCCGCAGATATTGTTTGGGCCTATTGCCTTCTTGACATTCAGTTTTAAAAATAAGGATTCAACAACTTTTGCATCGATCTCAAAGTCCTGAGCTGTGTTTCTATCTTTGATCTTTTTCTGCAACTGTGAGATAACACTATCCAGATCCCTTCTCAGACCATTCCTTTCAAAGCGACAATAGAAACCATTGAATTTGTTTGAAAAATCAAGCTGTTCATCCCTTTTCATTTCACAAGTGACTGTTTCCCTTTTCGTTTCCCCAGTGACAATTTTAACTCATCCCATGCATCTGCCATTTTTCCTGTCTGAAACTGTTGCTCTACTTTTGATTTGAATTCCCTCTGTCCCCTCCTTAATTCCCTTCTACGCTTCACTTGTACTAGTTTTCTGTCCTTGTTCTCTGACTGAATTCTGTGGCAAAATTCTGTAGAAAAATCCACTTCGATAGGAAAAACAAATAAAACTGCACGCAGGAAAAAATACAAAAATAAAAAATAAGTGGCGCTGTAGTGTAGCAACGCGCTCTCCCAGGGGAGAGCAGCCCGAATTTCGCACAGAGAAACCTGTTGTGATAAAAAGGGAAATACAAAAAAAACAAAACAAAAAAAACCCCCAACCCCTCTCACAGATTTTGTGGAGTGTATATGAAAAAGTCCGTACGCATTGACACCATATTGAAACTAGATCTGAAGCAGAAACTCGTGATTCCTGATGCGTTTGGGTTTCGTTATAAACAGCTGATGAAAAGCTAGTTACCATAGTTCACATGCAGATAAGGTAACCATTTTTTCGATTATCTTCATCTCTTTTTTTTTCTCCCCATAACGTCATTCTCCTTTTTCTTCGCAAAAGTTATTTTTACTGCTTGACACAGGTTTGATATTGATTTACACATGATTCTATGATCTTGTCCTGTCCTAGAAACGAGACCTCTGTATATATGGCTTGTTATCTATTTATATTTGATCTTGTTGGGTGTTAACCTTTTGGTCCAGAGAAGGAAAGAAATCAAGTTTCGAGGGAGAAATGTCAGCTTTGTTGTAGAAGTTATTTCGCTTTGTAGGAAATGGTGATCGCTCGCTAAGATAAAAAAGACAGTTGGCAGAATGGTTAAGACGCTCATCTGCCAATACAGAGTCCGTAAGGATCCGAGTTTAAATCGCGCTCTCGCCCTTTCTCCCAAGTTTGACTGGAAAATCAAACTGAGCGTCTAGTCATTCGGATGAGATGAAAAACCGAGGTCCCGTGTGCAGAAGGCACTTGACGCACCGAAAAAGAACCCATGGCAACCAGAGTGTTGCCATTTGGCAAAATTCTGTCGAAGAAATCCACTCTGATAGGTACACAAATATATATGCATGCACTCAAGGCCTGGCCAAGCGTGTTTGGTTATGCTGCTGGACAGGCATCTGCCCAGCAGATGTGGTGTAGGAAGTGGATTTTTCTACAGAATTTTGCCAGGAACAACCCTTTTGTTGCCGTGGGATCTTTTACGTACATGCTGCACACGGGACCTCGATTTATCGTCTTATCCGAATGACTAGCGTCCAGACCACCACTTAAGGTCTAGTGGAGGGGGAGAAAATATCGGCGGCTGAGCCGTGATTCGAACCAGCGCGCTCAGATTCTCTCGCTTCCAAGGCGGACGCGTCAGCTCTGGGCCATCACTTCACTACCCGGTTTCCCACAACTCACCATTCAGCCCACCCGTCCCCCTCCTCTCCTGTCTTTTAAACGATAACATTCAGATATGAAAATTAATACTTTCACAAAAAAAATGTTTACAATCACCAGTATCTGTGGCTGGACATTAAACAAAATTCTTCATCCTTCTTATCCTCTCTATTATTTTTTTTTTTCAACTGATTTCGGAAAACCGCGCGGAATCTCGTCTTATTGCTTCATCTAAAGGACTAGTACCCAGACTATCGCTCTAAAATAGATGGAGATGAAGGGGGTGGAGCGGGGGTGAGGGAAACACATACACACAGACACACACAGACACACACACAGACACACACACACACACACACACACACACACACACACACACACACACACACACACACACACACACACACACACACACACTCTGTTGAGACATGAAGGATAACGAAAACAACATGAATAATGTATTCTGTAAGGAACATAAACACAGAGAGACAGACAACGCAAAAGTACACATACCTTATTAAGACACAATACGCGAAATAGTCAGATTACAAGCGGGATTGTGCAGACATAATGCACTATAAGAGGATAATGTTGACAGCATGCATTATTGTGATGCTGGCATCTCTCTGTCTTTCTGTCTACCCGCCTCTGTCTCTCTCTGTCTCTGTCTCTGTTTCTCTGTCTCTCTGTCTCTTTTTCTCTGTCTCTCTCTGTTTGTCTTTGTCTTTGTCTCTGTGTCTGTCTCTCTCTCTCTGTCTCTGTCTCTGTCTACGGAAGAAGCAGGAGGAACGTGGCAAAACTGAGAAGACGCTCATCTACAGTGTCCGTGAGACCTAGGAGGGTCTGGGTTCCATTCCCGCTATCACACTTTCTCCCAAGTTTGACTGGAAAAAAATCAAACCGAGCGTATAGTCATTCGGATGAGACGATAAACCAAGGTCCCGTGTGCAACACGCACTTGGCGCACTGAAAACTGAAGCCATGGCAACTAAAGTATTGTACTCTGGCAAAATTATTTGGAAGAAATCCCCTCCGGTAAAGCAAAAAAAAAAAAAAAAAAAAAAAAAAAAAAAAAGCGTGCACTCCAGGTCTGACTAGCACGTTGGGTTATGCTGTTGTCTGACATCTGTCTAGCAGATGTGGTGTAGCGTATATGGATTTGTTCGAACGCAGTGACGCCTTCTTGAGAAATTGAAACTTATGACAAAACTTAGGTTTGGAATTTCTGATATTTCTTTTCATTGTAATTACTATCGTCAGACATAATTATGCTCGTGATTTGAAATCCCCAGCGTGTATATATCTTCAACAGTGGATGAATACAGTTTGAATTTTCTTATCCTGGATGAATTCATATTAGTGAGCAGTTTGTAACACACAAGTTTTCTAAAAACCTTTGTTTATTGGATTAATTGTGTAAGTGTCAAAAAGGAATGAAAGTGTTGGAAAGCAGTTGGCTGTTTATCTCTATTAAGCATTTTAAGACGATGTACATATGTAACAAAATAATTTGAATACGTTCCTTTCATGTTCATGTGCGCCCCCTTCTACGGGGGGCATGGCCTTTATGATTAAAACACCTCACTGCAATCGCAGTCGCAGTCGCAGTCTCTCTCTCCCCTCCTCCTCCTCCTTCTTCTCCTTCTCTCCTACGCCATCACTCTCTCTCAGAGACTGACATAAGCTTACAATAAAGTGAGAGCTGTATGATCCACCACTCCACTGCAATGGAGATTCATTTACAGCTTAGTCTTTTGTGAAGAACTATGACTCTCAAACTAGGAGGCAAGACTGCACTGGGGCGGGGAGGGGGGGAGTGGGGTATGAGGGGGTGGGTGGGGGGGGGGGGGGGGCTATTGGGGACCATACCCAACACCGACTGTCCTAAAACCCTCTTGGCCGAGAGAGTAGGGATTTAACTGGGGCTAGTTTCAGTTTCAGTTTCAGTTGCTCAAGGAGGCGTCACTGCGCTCGGACAAACCATATACGCTACACCACATCTGCCAAGCAGATGCCTGACCAGCAGCGTAACCCAACGCGCTTAGTCAGGCCTTGAGAAAAAAAAAAAAAAAAAAAAAAAAAAAAAAAAAAAAAAAAAAAAAGGGGGGGGGGGGGAATAAATAATAGATAAGCTTACATAAATAAATAAATAAATAAATAAATAATAATTATAATATAGAAAAAGGTAGTAGTAATAATAATAGTAATACTAATAAAATGATAATAATAAAAAATAAATAAATAAATAAATAAGACAACAATGGTGATAATTAAGCGAATGAATGTAAAATATGACGACACACATTCACACATACACCCACACATGCATAACAGAAATGCACCAAACATGCAGTTTCACAGATATGAAAGTACAGTCAAATACATATAAACGTACATGAGCTCCAACACACACACACACACACACACACATTACCTTGCACCTCCTCCAACCCCCTCCTCCACACACTCATTTCTAGCCTACGTATCGCAGCTTCCACGGCACACACACACACACACACACACACGCACGCAAACACACACTCACAGAGATGAACACTTACTTGTACAAGCACACACATATACGCCCATATCTCCCACCCCCAACCCCCACACATATATACAAAGATATATATATATATATATATATATATATACACACACACACCCGTACACAGATCTCTCCTGACACTTGTGTACACTTACACTCTCGCGCATTCACAAACGCACTCAAAAACACAGACCCACACATCCACACAAACACACACATCCACACACGCACACGCACAGAGGCTGCCAAGAGGGATGGGAAAAGATCTCTGATGCCAAGAACGTGGCGTCTAGTGTGTTGCTCAGTCTATTGTATTTGGAAAGGCCCACAGAGACTCTGTTCCGTTTTGAAGAAATTTGCGCAATGTTGGTTTGGAAATGATGCCGATATTTGTTTGATTTGCAAAGCATCGTGCTCTACCTTTCATGTTAGACTTTCGGCCGCTCCCTCTCTCTGCTTTTATTTCTTTGAGGCGATCGATGGTGTGATGGCCTTGTACCTGTTCTTTTTGGTATTCTTTGACTTTTCTGAGAATTTCCGATTTTCCTAGATGTAGGCCGCTCGTTGGTGTTGCGTTACCAGCAAGTCTGTCAGCTCGCTCATTTCCCTTAACACCTGCATGTCCCGGGCAGTATGACCATGTGAGTTTTTTAATCTGAAAGTTGCGCATTGCCTTATGCCACTCTGGGCTTCCCATTCCGTTTTCAATTTTCTGTATGAGGTTCATTGAGTCGGTTAGAATCATGGCATGTTGGTTTCCGGGCGTATGGATGGACGATAGCCACTGGAGGGCATGTGTCGCAGCTTCAACTTCCATCGTTAGGCTGGAGGTTGTGACTTTGTAGGCAGCATTCTCTTCCCAAATTGTTTTTCCATTTTGTTTCGCAGTGAATCCCCAACCAGACTGGTCTTTGGTGACTGAGCCATCTGTGTATATGATGATGTCCTCTTCTTTACTGTTTTCTTCTATGAGTAGCTTCACTTCCGCATCTGTTTTGCCCTCTGGCCATTCCCGACAATGTCTTCCTAGAGTGGGTGAAATGACTGTGTTGAATAGATGGTTGAGGTTTTTGGGGTTTTTCTCCCATTCTTTTGTTTCTTTCAGGTCTTGTAGTCGGCATACTAGCTGGATTGTGTCTTCTGCTTGTCCCATCCATGATCTTCCTCGTCCTAGACGGCTGCCTTTTGGTTCTTTGACTGCGTCATGCAGTGGGTTTTGAGGGTTTTCTAATGCTTTGAAGTAGGTCTTGACCTGTTCTAACTTGTTTCTGGCCTGTACTGAAGGAAGGTCAAGCAGGTATCGCATGGTTTCTGTGGGCGTGTCTTTTGTTGTTCCAAGGATCAGCCTCATAGCTTCATTTTGTACTCTTTCTAATTTTAGGAGGTTGCTTTGAGACAGTGTTGTAAGCCCAAGTCCGTAGTCGATCACGCTGAGGACGAGTGATTGGTATAGCAGGAAGAGGTGGCGTTGTTCAATTCCTTTGGTTGCCATTGCTTTTAAGACTGAAAGGCCCTTTTTGCATTTGAGAACAGTATTTTCCGTATGTTTTCTGAAGGTCAGCATCCTGTCGAAGTGTATTCCTAGGTAGCGTAGGCATTCAGTTTTCTCAATTTGAATTCCATCGAATGACACAGAAGGTGGTGATTTGCTCGCGGTTTTGTTGTTAAGGGTGCACAGCAACGTTTGGGCTTTCGCTGGATTGATGGAAGATCCTGTGTCTTTGCACCATTGAGCAATATTGTTTAGTTGTTTCTGGACGGCTTCAGTTCTTTCCTGAGCATCTTTCGAAGTTTTGAAGACCAGGCCATCATCCGCAAGGGTAAGCACCCGAGCAATTCCATTGTTGTTTAAGTCTGCAAGGCCCTTCGTGTAGACATTGTAGAGGACAGGAGAGAGCGGAGACCCTTGTGGCAGTCCCATGGATAGTTTAGAAGGTGCAGACATCCAATCTCCGAGGCGTAGGACGACAGTTCTTTCCTGAAGCGCTGCTGCTATCCATCTTGTCAGTGTCAAACTTACTCCATAACTTAGTAGCAGCTCCATGAGGTGCGCAAACTGGACTTTATTGTAGGCATCTTCAAGGTCAATTGCTACTGCTAGTGTTTCTTCTTTTCTTTGGAATCCTTCATACACCTCATATGCAAAAGCAGCTGCATTTTCCCATGTGGACTTGCCTGTTCTGTAACCACCTTGATTTGAAGGGAGAATGTGCCTGTGTTCAAGATCCCTTGCAAGTTTCCTGGCTATCATGCGTTCCATGAGCTTTCCAGCAATGTTTTGCATGGTTAGGATCCGGTAGCCGCTTACCTGATGATGGTCCTTTCCTGGTTTTGGTATGGGTTTTAAGAAGCTGTGTGTCCAGTCCTCCGGCACTTGGGGCTAGACAGTCTCCATTAAAAAAAAAAAAATCAAATTCAAGTCCAGATAGTCTGGACAGCAGTTGTCTCCACTGCTGTTCTGACGGTCATAGTCGGACACGACAGAGGGTATCTGCTAATACTTCACTCGACACCATCACATCAAATGCACCTTTCTCCGGTCATGTTTTGTCAAAGTGACCGACCACCTTCATCAACTTTTTTGGTGGTGGACGGGCGACGCGGCTGTTGCATGACTCGGAACAACAGCGTTGATGACGTGATGCACGCGTATCAGTGACGTTGTGTGCATGATTACATACCCCGCGTGCTCATCATGTTTGCACGGGGGCTTTGTGTCCGGTCACACCCCTTGTGGCTGTCAATCAATCACAGCTCTGCCTGCCGTACCGTAGTCTCTCCAAGACGTGCGCACTCACTTTGCACACATAACATTAATAACTGCACTTCGTTTCTGTCGCCGTCTGTCTAGTTGGTTAGTTGGTTGTCTCCGTTTGGGAGAAGTGTTTCTCTCTTGTTCTTGTATGCACAGTGAGCGGGTTTTTTTTTGTTTTTTTGCTGCTGCCCCATCATCTGCACCGCTTCAGTGGCATTTCTTCCACGCCGCTCATTTAGATTCCCCCATACACGGCCACACCCGGGTTCGTCCGTCACAGTTCCAGTGTCTTCTTCTTCTTGTTATCTAGTCAATACAACAGCTGCTTCTTTATTGCATTCCTATCTCTCTGTTTGTACCTGTCTCTGTGTCTTTCTGTATCTGTCTCTGTTTTTCTTTCTCCCTCTCGTCACGTTTTTTCTCTGACCCTCCGCCCCCCTCCCTTTCTCTCTTCTTTAACCTCTCTCCCCCACTCTCACAACTGCAGTCCCCATTCATTTTGGCATTTTATTATGATTACATTGTTGTTTTTCTTTACTTCCGTTTCGTTGAGTTTTTGTCAGGATGTGACTTAAGTGTTTCCAAGTATTGCATATTTACTTGGTTTAAACTGACTGAAGGATTCAGAGAAAAAAAAAGTTTTTTGTTGTTGTTGTTTTGAAGCTAAAATATATGAATTTATGTTGTTGCCCCCTTGTCAAAAGACCTTTCTTGGCAATGACAATAAATAATTCCAGTGTCCAGTGTCAGTGTCTCACAACTGCAGCAGTACAATTTGCTTGTCATCCATCCTTTGGGGTTTCTTGTCTCCCGAGAAACCGAGCTCCTTTTCCCCACTTCCCCTTCCCTCCACATGTTTCACCACCATCCGCGTGTGTGGGGTGGGTGGGGGGGGGGGGGGGGGGGTGCGGCTGTGTGCTGATTATCTGGTTGCGGTTTTCCGCAATTTATCTTTATTCTTATCTTATCTGTCTATTATAATCAATGTGCAGTATAGTAGGCTATGTTTATAATTATATTCAAATAATGTTTCTTAATTCTTTCTGTTTTTACACTAAGAATACTAGTTATTACCTGCATGAAACGGTGTATGTGATATTTTTTTACATTTGTATCTTCGTAATATTCGTAAAAGCTGTTGTTGACTTTTACAGTTATGGTCCCCATGTTTACTTGTTATTGTTGTGATAATGCACCGGACCAAATTTCTCCAGTTGGAGATAATAAAGCTATTCTTATCTTATCTCCCACATACACACACTCGATATCTGTTGTTTTATTTCATTTATTCTACATCATTCTCTACAGCCGACTTCCTGTTTATGTCTGTCAGCCTGTCTGAATTGTTATTGTTGTTTTCCTTCTCAAATTCTTTTTACAGAATAAACAATGCACTGTCATGCTATCCATTACTACCCAAGAGAGAAAAAAAAGAAAAGAATCTGATCGATGAAAAGAAAGAGGAGCAGGAAGAGGATATGGGTGGGGGTGGGGTGGGGTGAAGGGAAGATGAGAAAGAAGGAGACGAAGAATATTAGTTATTAAAAGTTACAGCGTCCTGAACCGTTTCCGTATCGTTTTCGTTTCCAATTACAATCATTATTGTATCGCATGCATTCGGCCTACTTTGCAGAGGCCGACAACCTCGCAGTGAAATACTTCTGAGATCTGACTGACCTCTTCCCTCCCCCTCTCGTCCTCCCTCCTCTCTCTCTCTCTCTCGCTCACTCACTGCCTTTATCTTTTTCTCACTCACCCCCTTCCCCCCCCCCTCCATGTCTTCTGCTCCTTCCTACCTTTCTCTCTTTGCGTGTGTGTACGACGCGTACGTCTGTGAAATTCTATACTTGTGGACACAAATACACACGCACACACACGCACACATACACGCACACGCACACACGCACGCACGCTCGCAGACACGCAGTTCGCCCACCCCCAACAAGCGCAACAGCTAGTGTGTTAGCTCCCGTTGTGACTGAGGGGGAGGGGGAGGGCAGTGAGGGTGCGAATGAGGTGGAGAAAATCGTCCTTGGGTTGAGGGACGAGGGAGGAGGAGGAGGAGGAGGAGATGGTGATAATGGAGTGCGGAAGGATGTTGCTAGGCGAAGCCGGGGTACAACGTGTGAGAGGTGGTGTGGTGGTGGTGGTGGAGGGTCGAGGCAGAAGGAACAGCGAAAAAGAAAACACAAAACAACTGTGAGGCCAAGCTCTGGCGATAAGGATTCCCTGTCGTTGCTGCAGCGGCGGCCATACTGTGTCGAGCCTGTATGACAGGGTTTGCCTTGCCAGCTTGGAAAAGCGGGCACTGAGATCGCATGGCGCAGGACCCGGAACCAAACAACCTCCATCATCCCCACCGACTCCCACACCACCACCACCACCACCACCAATCCCGCTCCAGTGCCCGTTAAAGGCGATGGATGGAGTGGCTCTTTCAGTGACACTGTTCCTCCATTCTCTCTCTTCTCAGGCAGCAACCACACTCAAAGATTGGTGGAGACAGCCGGCTCCTTGTTTCCTGTCACTTCCTGCTGTCTGGACGTGGTGCTGATGGTTCGTGTGCTTCCGCGTCCTCAGTGTGCAAAAAGTGACTGAAGGGTCTGGCTTCGTCAGTGCCGGTGTTCATGTTTCGTATGGCTCGGTCTTGTGCAAAGTGAAGGGTCTGAGTTCATTCGTTCAGAGCACAGTAACAGGCGAATTTAGTACTTGGCAGTTTTGCCTAACTTCTTTTTCTTTTTTTTTCCTGTGTGTGTGTGTGTGATAAGAGTGCACTTTGACTGATATCGTTGTGTGTTTGCTGAATTCTGTGTCGTTTCGGACACTGCAAAGAGAAATCACACACACACACACACACACACACACACACACACACACACACACACACACACACACACACACAC
>NC_134882.1:13311440-13313940 GCF_041734735.1 Babylonia areolata
ACACACACACACGCACACACACACACACACACTCTCTCTCTCTCTCACACACACACACACACACAAAATACACACACAATAAGGATGAATTTTAGAATGAAATGTTGCCAGGGACGATTCTCTTGTTCACGGTGGCTATTTTACTTGCGCTAAGTGCATGCTGCACACGGGACCTCGATTTATCGTCTCATCCGAATGACCCGTGTCAGACCACCGGTGACTCAAGTCCTAGTGGAGATGGAGAAAATTCTGGCAAAGAGTGGGACTCAATCCCATAAACACAGACTCGCTCGTTTCCAAGGCGTACTATTCACCATTTGGTCAATACACCGTCCCACTTCTCTCTGTCTCTCTCTGTTTCTGTATCTGTCTGTCTCCGTCTCTCTGTCCCCCTCCCTCCCTCTCCCCCTCCTCTATCTCTCTCCCCTACCTCGCCTCTCTCTCTCCTCGTCTCCTACTCCCCCACACCCCCACCCGCTCCGCAGTTCTCAATTTCTCTCTGTCACCCCGCCCCCCTTTAATCTATCCTTCGCACGTCACCACCCAACCACGAGTGTCTCATGAATGTTAATCTGGAACTTCCGTCTCTGCAGCCTGTTTCTCTGTCTTTGCCTCTTTGTCTTTGCTTACCTGTCTGTCTGTCTGTCTGTCTGTCTGTCTGTGTGCCTTTCACTCTTTTTGTCCCCCCCCCTTCCCTCCCCATTTCTCTCTCTGTCACCTTAATCTATCCTCCTCCTCCCCGTCCCCCCCCCCCCACTGTCTTTCACCCACCTCTTTCCGTCACCATCCAACCACCTGTTCCTGGTGAATATCTGAAACTTTCTTCTCTTCAGTCTGTTTCTCTGTCTTCGCCTGTTTGTCTTTGCCTGTCTGTCTGTCTGTCTGTGTGCCTCTCACTCTTTTTGTCTCCTCCCTACCTCCCTCACCATTTCACAGTCTCTCTCTCTCTGTCACCCCCACCCCTTACTCTACCCTCCCGCCCCCCCCTCCCTCCCCCTGTCTCTCACCACTCTCTTTCTGTCACCATCCAACCACCTGTCTTATGAATGGTGATCTGGAACTTTCTTCTCTCCAACCTGTTTCCCTATCTCTATCTGTCTGTCTGTCTGTCTCTCTATCTCTCACTCTTTTCGTCTCCCCCCTCCCCTCCCTATTTCTCTCTCTGTCACCTTAATCTATCCTCCCCCCCCCCCCACTGTCTTTCATTCACCTCTTTCCGTCACCATCCCACCACCTGTTTCTGGTGAATATCTGAAACTTTCTTCTCTTCAGTCTCTTTCTCTGTCTTCGCCTGTTTGTCTTTGCCTGTCTGTCTGTCTGTCTGTGTGCCTCTCACTCTTTTTGTCTCCTCCCTCCCTTCCTATTTCTCAGTCTCTCTTACTCTCTCTCTCTCTCTCTGTCACCCCCCCACCCCCCCGACCCCCTTAATCTACTTCCCCTGTCCCGTCTCTCACCAGCACCTTCCTGTCACCATCCAACCAACTGTCTCTCATGAACGATACTTAGATATTAAGAACTTTCGTCTCTCCAACACGTTCTTTCGGTCTTTACCTGTCAGTCTGTCTGTCTCTGTCTGCCTGTCTTTCTGTATCTCTATCTATGCATTTATCTATATATTTTGTCTGTCTTTATATCTCCCTCACCCATCTATTCCCCTCTCACTCCCTCTCTCCTCTTTCACTCCAGACGTGATTCCCTCGCATCTTTTAAATCTCGTCTCAAAACTCACCTTTTCCCTCAGCAATAAGTTCAATTGTGGCAGGTCCACTTCCTTTTCGTTAGCTGTGCTTGACTATGTGTGTATACATATGTATGTGTACATAACTACATGCATGTATATGAATGTGTATTGTGTGTGCGTGTGTTTATGTAAGTTTGTGCCTGCCTATGTGTGCGTATGTGTTAGGGTAGCTGTTAGATACACATGTATGTTAAAATGTATGTATGCTGTGTGTGTGTGTGTGTGTGTGTGTGTGTGTGTGTGTGTGTGTGTGTGCGTGTGTGTGTGTGTGTGTGTGTGTGTGTGTGTGTGTGTGTGTGTGTGTGTGTGTGTAGTCACATTTGGTGTGTGTATGTAACATAGATATAATGTTTTATGTTAACGAAAGCGTTTTTGTAAAACACCTAGAGCAGATTTCTGGATAGTGTGCTATATAAGTATCCATTATTATTATTATTATTATTATTATTATTATTATTATCATTATTATGTGTCTCTCCGCATTCCAGTCTCTCTGTAGGACTTCCCCTTCCTCCTTCTCTCCTGCTTATTCTCTGTCTCCGGTTCTTCACCTCCTCTCTGTCTCTCTCTCTCCACACATATACACACACACACACACACGCATACGCACGCACATACACGCACACACACACACACACACACACACACACACACACACACAGCGCGCTTGCTTCACAAAAGCCTTCGGGTTTACAGCAGACAGACTAATGTTCCCACTCAGTTATTTATGTGGCGACAGAACCTCCACAACATTCGTCA
>NC_134882.1:13318940-13338940 GCF_041734735.1 Babylonia areolata
TTTTTTTCATTCTTTGTTTAATACAGCGAATTTGTCCGATTTGTGTTTGGGAATAAATGCACACTCGCTTCTGGCATCAGCTCAGCTCATCATCATCATCATCATCATCATCAGCTGCCCCATGGCGGTTGCCGTTGGGGCGCTACAGATGACCTGTCAGCCAGTCCTCTCCATCCATCCCTGTCTTTCGCACATTTGACCGCCTCGCTCAGCTTCAGTCCTGTCCATTCTGTGATGTTGTCTTCCCATCTCTTCTTCTGTCTTCCTCTCTTCCTTCCTCCTCTGACTGTTCCCTGGAGCACTGTCTTGGCAAGCCCTCTCCTCTTGTTACGTGGCCGAACTATTTTAATTTGCGCCTTTTGATGGTGGTGAGAAGGTCTTCATAGGGACCAATGGCTTGCCTTATTCTGTTTTTGACTTCCTCATTGGTTATGTGGTCTTTATAAGAGATGCCAAGCAGTCTTCTGAAGCATCTCATTTCTGAGGCCTGAATCCTCTTCTCCAATTCTGCTGTAAGGGTCCATGTTTCACAAGCATACAGGAGAACTGAGTAGATAAGAGAACGCATGCTTCTGGCATGCATACGTGTATATCGCTGCATCTCTCGTAATGTGTATGTTACTTTTTTCTTCTTTTCTTTTCTTCCTCTAAATATATTTCTTATGTATGTCTTAACCAAGTCTTAACCAAACAGTTGGTGTGGCCGTTGTAAACTATCATAGGCACAATACCAGATGTTATCTATATTTGTATTAGTTACATGAAAATTATGTAACATTTTCATGTGCCCCCCCCCCCCCCCCCCCTGGCACTTCCTCAAATATTCACGCCATGTCCTGCCTCGTGTTGTCTTGCCTTGTCTTGAGTAAGGCCGCGGTGAAGAGACACTTCCGGATGTTTTGGATTTCCGCTTCAGGGCAGCTTGACAATAGTTTGTTTCACCCGTCGTTTGTGGAGTGGGTTGCGACGGCCTTTGGATGAGCGGCCATTGATTTTATGGGCCTGAGTTATTCACCGGTTGGGAATTAAACAAGCTGTGTGTGCATTATTAAGGACATGCCGGATTCACTGCTTTCAGGCGGTGAAATGTTATCCGTTTTAGACGTCACTGTGTAATGGCGTCGATGCATTAAAATAGACAATAGGAATAAAAAAAAAAAAAAAAGAAGATAGAAAAAAGGAAAAGGTTGCGGAATTTTACCCTATTCAATATGAGATGGCTTTATTCACAAGTGAGAGAGAGAGAGAGAGAGAGAGAGAGAGAGAGAGAGATTGTGTGTGTTTGTGTGTGTGTGTGTGTGTGTGTGTGTGTGCGCATGCGCGCGTGCGCGCGTGTGTCTCTATGTCTGTGTTGTCTCTGTGTGAGTGGGGGTGTGGAGGGGAGGGGGGGCAGGAGGGGGGTAGCGGTTGTGTATGTGTGGGGGCGGTGGTGGTAGTGGTGAGTGGGTGGTTGCGTGTGTGTGTGTGTGTGTGTGTGTGTGTGGGAGGGATTTGTGGGCAGGTGGGAGTTTGCATGTGTGTGCCTCTCTCGCTCTGTGAGAGAGTGTGTGTGGGTGGGGATGTGGGGGGTGTGGGGTATGTGTACGTGTGTGTGTATGTGTGTGTTGGTGTATGTGTGTATGCGCGTGTGTTGGTGTGCGTGTCTCTGTGTGTTGGTGAGTGTGTTTGTGCACGTGTCGAGACTGATACAATTAAGCTGCATAAATTTGTCTGGAACGAAACAGATTTCTTTTGTTTTGGTACAATTATTCATAATCTCTCTCTCTCTCTCTCTTTGTGTCTCTTTCCCATCTCTCTCTCTCTCTCTTCCCCACTCTCCCTCATTGTTTCTTTCCCACTCTCTCTCTCTCTCTTTGGTCCCCCCCCCCCCCACCTCTATGTCGCACTTTCACTTCCTCGTTCATGTACGAATGTTATTTGTTTGATGTTATACGATTAGAATTTTTTTTTATAAATAATATAGGCACACCTTTAGGATATCGTATGTTCCATCTGTTATCTGTTTCTGCGAATCTGCCTTTTCCTTCGTCATCGTCATCATCTTCTTCTCCTTCTTCTTCTTCTTCTCTCCCGTGGCGATGCCGAGGGCTCTTTAAAAGTGTATGTGGTACTCCCATCTTCTGAAAATCATGTGCTAGAAATTTCCTCTTTTCTATTGTTTCCTTTGTTTTCGGCATTTTCATTTGGGTTCACTGCTTTTTTTTTTGTGCTGTCAGTAATAAAACATCTTACCTAACCGACCACCTGCGTCTGACGAGAACTTTAGCAAAATTACAACAGAAATAAGAACAAAAAGGGGGAGTTCTAGAAGATACCAGAAATGTCACACACCTCTATCTAAAAAGTCATGTAACTGAGAGGTATGAGCATGCGATCCTGGCCTTTATAATCCGAAAGAAGTATATGTGGACCGTAATTTATTCGAGGCGCCATTCCATGGTACAGAACTACGGCCATACTTCGATTTACAGGAAAGTCCCGTTTCTTTCAATACTACCCTTCTTAGAGAGTACATCTCAAAATCACGGCTTGAGATTTGAAATTCTGAAATTTTCTACCTCATAATCACAGTCACGCGGAGACTTGGGCGTCCATCCGACGAACGAGAAGAAGAAGAAGAGATTTAACTCACTCAGTAAGGCCAGTCCTCTCTTCTCCTCTACACAGACACCTCGGATGTCCAGTGGGTGTCTCAATGACCCAACCTTTAGCTTCCGTCGTCAGAAATGTGGTATTCTTTGTCAACATTCACCTCTTCAATGTAAGAGCCTTCCGCTTGTAATATTTTGATGGTGGTAATTGGGGTGAAACGCTGTTAACGTCGTCTCTTTCGCCGTTCGTATGGAGAGAGTTAAGTCAATAATAATAATAATAATGGATACTTATATAGCACACTATCCAGAAATCTGCTCTAGGTGCTTTACAAAAACGCTTTTGATAACATAATACATCATATCTATGTTACATACACACACCAAAATGTGACTACACACACACACACACACACACACACACACACACACACACACACACATACACACGCTGCATACATGCATTTTAACATACATGTGTATCTAACAGCTACCCTAACACACGCACACATAGGCAGGCACAAACGTACATAAACACACGCACACGCACACACAATACACATTCATATACATGCATGTAGTTATGTACACATACATATGTATACACACATAGTCAAGCACAGCTAACAAAAAGGGAAGTGGACCTGCCACAATTGAACTTATTGCTGAGGGAAAAGGTGAGTTTTGAGACGAGATTTAAAAGAGGTTATCTGCTATAACAAAGGTTCACTCTGACATTGTCAAACAATACAAGCTATACCTCCAACCCTTCCTCTTCAACCCACCCCTGTTTCTGTCTGTCCTTTCCAGGCAGCGGCCCGCAGAACATCCTCCTGTTCCCCATCCTCACCGCGGAGATGGTGGGCCAGGCTCTGAACTCCGGGGTGGGCAAGCGCAAGTCGTTCTACACCAGCGGTCGTCAGTGCCACCACGGCCCCATCCCCCTAGAGACCATCAAGCAGGGACACACCATGGACCCCCAGGAGAGGCTTTTCCTGGAGGCGGTGGAGAAGGGTGACAAGCCCACCGTCATGAGGTGTCTGGCAGGTGAGGCATGGTCCTGATGATGATCATCGTCATCATGGTGATGATGGTAACGACGATGATTTTGGTAATGGTGACGATGGTAATGATGATGAAGACGACGATAATGATGATGACAATAATGATGATGATGATAGTGATGGTGAAGAGGATGATGATCGTGGGTGATGGTGGAATTGGTGGTGGTGGTGGTGGTGGTGGCGGCAGTAGCACGATCCCCCTTCTCCTCCTCCTCCCCCTGCTTCTCCTCCACCTTATCATTATCCTCGCCATTTTCATCTTCTCATCGTTATCGTTGTTTTCGTCGTTGCTCTTGCTGGTGTTCTTCCTGTTGATTGATGTTGTTAGTGTTGTTTTAAGCGACACATGATGGAGGAAACATCAAGCATGGCCTGTATAAAAACGCCTAACAATTGCCGGTAAGGTCAACCCTGTTATCACTGGCCCGTTTTGTCAACCATCAAACTAAGTCAGCCTTGCTACCATTGCCGGTTAAGCCAATCCCCCCGGTTTTGTAAACCCTTTTAACATCGCCGATTAATTCAAGCCAACCCCCGGTTAAGTAAACCCTATTAACATTGCCGGTTAAGCCAACCCCCGGTGAAGTAAACCCTGTTAACATTGCCGGTTAAGCCAACCCCCGGTGAAGTAAACCCTGTTAACATTGCCGGTTAAGTCAACACTGTTAACATTGCCGGTTAAGCCAACCCCCGGTGAAGTAAACCCTGTTAACATTGCCGGTTAAGCCAACCCCCGGTGAAGTAAACCCTGTTAACATTGCCGGTTAAGCCAACCCCCGGTGAAGTAAACCCTGTTAACATTGCCGGTTAAGTCAACACTGCACTGTTAACATTGCCGGTTAAGCCAACCCCCGGTGAAGTAAACCCTGTTAACATTGCCGGTTAAGCCAACCCCCGGTAAAGTAAACCCTGTTAACATTGCCGGTTAAGCCAACCCCCGGTGAAGTAAACCCTGTTAACATTGCCGGTTAAGCCAACCCCCGGCAAAGTAAACCCTGTTAACATTGCCGGTTAAGCCAACCCCCGGCAAAGTAAACCCTGTTAACATTGCCGGTTAAGCCAACCCCCGGTGAAGTAAACCCTGTTAACATTGCCGGTTAAGTCAACACTGCACTGTTAACATTGCCGGTTAAGTCAATACTGTAAATGTTGCCCTATAGGTCTTGTTGGTAAAATCAACCCTTTTACCATTGCTGTTTAACTCACTCAGTACGGCCAGTCCTCTCTTCTCCTCTACACAGATCCCTCGGATGTCCAGTGGGTGTCTCAATGACCCAACCTTTAGCTTCCGTCGTCAGAATTGTGGTATTCTTTGTCAACATTCACCTCTTCAGTGTAAGAGCCTTCCGCTTGCAAGAATTTGATGATGGTAACTGGGGTGAAACGCTGTTAACGTCGTCTCTTTCGCCGTTCGTATGGAGAGAGTTAAGTCAACCCTCAGGTTAAGTCAACTCATAATGCTCTCTTTGACTGTATCTGTTACTTCCTTGCCGTGTCATGTTGACTGCTTTCTGTCAGTTGCAAATCTTCTGTCAGGCTGTCTGCCTTTCTCTCTTCATGCATCTGCCCTTTCTCTCTGGCCAGTGTTGTTTACGTTGTTCATTATATCTAAATTGTTTTCTTTCGCATTGGTCGCATTCGCTTAACATCTTTAAAAGAATATACATTAACCTTTCAGAAAAAAAAAGAAAAGAAAACGCTGTTACCATTACCGATTCAGTCAACCATGTTACCATTACCAGTTGTCAACCTTCTGCTTAAATCAACCATGTTACCATGACCGATTAAGTGAACCCTCGGCTAAAGTCAACTCCGTTACCATTGTCGGATAAATTAACCTTTTGGTTAAGTCAAACATGTTACCATTACCTCTTAAGTCAATCCTCCGATTAAGTCAACACTGTTATCATTGCCGGTTAAGTCAACCCTCCGGTTAAATCAATCCTGTCACCATTACCGCTTAAATCAACCATCCGGTTAAGTCAGCCCTGTTGCAAACTGCCGGCGAAGTCAACCCTGTTACAAACTGCCAGTAAAGTTTGACCCTGTCGCAAATTGCCGGTTATTTCCACCAGGCCCGAACCCGGTGTCTGTGAACTGCACGGACATGCTGGGCCGCTCGGCCATCCAGATCGCTGTGGACAACGAGAACACAGAGCTGGTGGAGTTGCTCCTGGGCCAGGACGGCGTGGAGATCGGGGACGCTCTTCTCTACGCCATCAGGGAGGGCGTCTACAAGATCGTGGAGGTACGTACACTGAATACATTCTACACGATTGTGAAGGAACGTACACTGTTATTGAGTACATTCTACAAGATTGTGGAGGAACGTACACTTTTACTGAGTACATTCTACAATATCGTGGAGGTACGTACACTGTTACTGAGTACAGAATACTGTCTACAAGATTGTGGAGGCACGTCCACTGTTACTGAGTACAGAATACATTCTACAAGATTGTGGAGGCACGTCCAGTGTTACTGAGTACAGAATACTGTCTGCAAGCTTGTGGAGGCACGTCCAGTGTTACTGAGTACAGAATACTGTCTACAAGCTTGTGGAGGCACGTCCACTGTTAACGAATACAGAATACTGTACACTGTTACAGAATACAGAATACAGTCTACAAGATTGTAGAGGCACACTGGTACAGGATACAGACTGCCGAATACTTATTCAAATATCTCAGCGAGAAGAATTACGTTGTGGTGTAAAACATCTAAAGACTATACGAGAATCACAGTCATCTAATAAAAATACACACAAAAAAAGTCATTGAATGTTTTCGATGCCTGCTTAGAGTAATTCATACATACAATAATCAAAGTGATAAATCATGCAATAATCCCAGTAGACATGAAAATAGAAAAATAAATAAATAAATGAACAGATAAACAGATGAATAAAGGAATTAGTAGATAAATAAATGAACGAATGAATGAATAAATGAATGAATAACTGGTTTGACTGACTGTGTTGCATTGATTGTATTGAATTGTATTTGTATTGCATTGTATTGTATTGTAACACCCCTCCGCACCCCCCCCCCCCCCGGCCCCTCCTCTACCCCTCACCCCACCTCCCCCACCGCCACAACCCACCCACCTCCCCTCTGCAGATGCTGATCGAGCACCCTTCCATCACGCGCGAGATGCTGGGCGCCGATTGGTCCAAGGTGCGGCACCACGAGGAGAGCTTCGACTACTCCCCGGACATCTCGCCCATCATCCTGGCGGCCCACTGCAACCAGTTCGAGATCCTGCAGCTGCTGCTGCTGCACGGGGCCAACATAGAGCGGCCCCACCAGCTGTCCTGCTCCTGCCGCAGGTGTCAAGCACAGGTAAGGTAGGGGCGTCGTCACGGTCACCTGAGGGTGTCCTTTCATCGTAACGATGATGATGATGATAGTGGTGGTGGTGGCGATAACATTGACGATGATGATGATGATGATGGTGGTGGCGATATATGATGATATTAATTAACGAAACAACAACAAGAACAATAATGATGATGATGATGCTAATAATATAATAATAATAATAATAATAATAATAATAATAATAATAATAATAATAATAAAAGAAGAATATTGATGATGGTTATGATGATGGTTATACTGCTCCTACTCTGCAGTTCACTCTTTCTCTCGCTCGCTCTCTCTTGCCCTCCCTTTCTCTCTCTCTCTACCTCTCCACTTACCCTCTACCCCCACCCACCCCCCTTTTCTCCTTCCCTTTCTCTTCCTCTCTTTCTCCTCTCTCCCTCTCCCTCTCCCCGACCCCCTTCTCTCTCTCTCTCTCTCTCTCTCTCTCTCTTTCTCTCTCTCTCTATTCTCACCCCCTCTCTCTGTCTCTCTCGTTTCGTTACTTTGCCTCTCCTCCCCCGACCCTTGATCTCTCTTCGCCATCCCTCCCCACAACCCACACCTCTCTCTCTCTCTCTCTCCTCCACCCACCTGCCCATCCTCCTCACAACGCCTGACCCCACCCACCCAACCACCCTCCCGCACACTCACACACACACACCCCTTCCCTTCACCCTCACCCCTCATCCCTCTAACCTCTCGGGGCCCCAGGTGCACGCGGACAGCCTCCGCCACTCCCTGCTACGTATCAACACGTACCGGGCCCTGGCCAGCCCCGCCTGGATCTCCCTCACCAGCCCGGACCCCATCCTGTCCGCCTTCCAGCTGTCCTGGGAGCTGGAGCACCTGGCCCTCCGGGAGAACGAGTTCAAGGACTCCTACCTGCAGCTGAGCAACCAGTGCAAGAAGTACGCCTGCGACCTGCTGGAGCAGTGCCGCTCCTCTGAGGAGGTCATCGCTGTGCTGAATAAGGTGTGTGTGTGTGTGTGTGTGTGTGTGTGTGTGTGTGTGTGTGTGTGTGTGTGTGTGTGTGTGTGTGGTTCTTGAGGGGTGTGAGAGTGTGGTGTGGGTTTCCTGTTGTGTGGGTGTGTGGGAGGGGGTTGTATGGGGGTGAAGGGGTGTGGCTGGGGTGGATACGGGTTTAGGGGTGTTGGTGGTGGATGTTGCGGGGCGAGGTTGGGTATTTCGAGGAGGTCATCGCTGTGTTGAATAAGTTGAGGAGACTTGGGGGTGTGGGGTGTGGAGTTGAGGGCTGGTGGTGGTGGAGAGGGTAGGTGGAAGGGGTAATGGTGTGGATGGACGGTGTTGGGTTGTGTGTGTGTATGAGTGTGTGTGTGTGTGTGTGTGTGTGTGTGTGTGTGTGTGTGTGTGTGTGTGTGTGCGCGCGCGCATGTGTGTGTGCTTGTGTGTCTAGTCCGAGGAGGTCATCACTGTGCTGAATAAGCTGATGGTGGTTCCTTGTGGGGGGGAGACGGGGGGTGCGTCTTTGTGGGTTTGGTCTTCCGATCAAGTCATCGCTGTGTTGAATATGTTGAGGAGACTCAGTGGGGGTGGGGTGGTGGGCGTGGGGGGTGGGGGTGGGGGGTGCGTCTGGGTGTGGATGTACGGTGTTTTTGGCTCGGGTAGGTGTGTCTTTGTGGGTATGATCTTTCGAGTGTGTTGAATAAGTTGAGATGGCTTGTAGGATGGGATGTGGGGGTGTTGGTGGGAGGTGGGGTTGCGGTGTAGGTGGAGGGTGTTTGGGGGTGGGTTTGTGTGTCTCTGTGGGTTGTGGGTCTTCCAAGGAGGTCATCGTCGTGCCGAATAAGGTGGGGGTGGTTTAGGGTGTGTAGGCGTGTGGCTATAGGGGTATGGGTGGGGGAGGGGGTTGTGGAGTGGGTGTGGTTGAGTGGGTGGCTGTGTCGTAGGTTTTGTCTTCCAAGGATGTCATCACTGTACTTAATAACGTGACTCTTCCAGAGGGGGGGAAGGGTGGTGGGGATCGTGGGGTGGGGGGAGGGTGTGAGGGTTGGTGAATTGGTGGGTGTGTCTTTGTGTCTGCGCCGAATAAGAGTAGGCAATTCGAGGTGTGTGAGGATGTGGGTGGGGGGGTGGGGATTGTGGTATAGGCGGAGGGTGTTTCGGGATAGGTGGGTGTGCCATTGTGGGTTTGGTCTTCCAAGGAGGTCGTCGCTGTGCTGAATAAGGTGGCTTCTCTAGAGGGGGGGTGTGGGGGGAGTGTTGGGTGGACGGAGGGTGTGTGGGGTGGGTTGAGAGTGGGGGGGAGGGGGGCGGATGGTGGGTTAGTGGGTGCGTCTTTGTGGGTATAGTTTTGAGGGAGGTTGGGATTTTTGCTTGGTTTTATGTCCCTCTCCCACCTATTTGTATCTATCTGTCTATGTATGTATGTATGTATGTATGTATCTGTCTATCTGTCTGTCTGTCTGCATATCTGTCTGTCTGTATGCTTGCCTGTCTGTCTGTCTCTCTGTCTGTCAGTATTTCTTCTGATCGCCTGCCCGCTTGTCTACCCATCTACCGTTTCTGTCTGCCTCCTTACCAGCATGGTTATACATCTATCCATCTATCCAGCCAGCCAGCCAGCCGCCCGTTCCTTCTCCCTTCCCATCTTGTGTTTCATCCATCCGTTCCCACCCATACTTAGCTACCTTCCTTTCTGTTCTTACATGCATCCGCCCATCCATCCTTCTGTCCATTCACTCAGCAACACATTCTACCTTCCATCTAACCATCCATCCATGTATACATCGTGCCTACCTTCCTATCAGTTGTTGTAACCGTCAATCCACCCATCCATCCATCCATCCATCCACGCAAATCTATTCATCCCCCCCCCCGACCCACCCACCCATACATCCCTCCATCTATCAATCATTCCACCCACACCTGTCCCTTGTTTCAACCTTCATTATAACATTCCTTCCATCCACCCATCCATGATACTATCCATCCACACACCAACCCATCCTTCCTTCCTTCCATTTATCCATCCATCCACCCACGCATACAATCTGCCTGCCTTCCAATCAGTTGTTGCATCCGTCCGTCCGTCCGTTCGTCCATCCGTCCATCCATCCATCTATCCATCCATTCATTCATGTAATGCCCCATTCACCCATCCAACCATCCATCCATACGATCACTTGGGATATGCACGAGACACCGGGCCTCTCAAACGAACCCACCTGTCTTCAACCTGTTCTCTGTGTGACTATTCAGGTGAACGATGGAGAGGAGGAAGAAGAGGAGGTAGATGCGGACAAACTCACCTTGTCCCGTCTGAAACTGGCTCTCAAGTACGAACAGAAACAGGTCAGCTGATGTGGAACTGGAGACAGGCTGTATGCGTGTGCATAGCTGGGGGTTGGGGTGGGGGTGGGGGGGCGGGGGGGGGGGGGGTGAGGGGGGCGGCGGATGAGGAGGGAATGTAGAGATAGATAGACATATAGATACCGACAACAGACAAACAAACATTCAGATAGATACTCAGGCAGGTGGAAACAGACAGAGACATTGAAAGAGAGGCATAGACGAAGACAGAGACTTACCGACAGACAAATAGACTGACTGACTGACTGATTGACTGACTCACAGACAGTATAAGTATCAGTATCAGTAGCTCAAGGAGGCGTCACTGCGTTCGGTCAAATCCATATACGCTACACCACATCTGCCAAGCAGATGCCTGACCAGCAACGTAACCCAACGCGCTTGACAGACAGATGCACAAACTCACAGACAGACAGATGAACAGAGAAGGATTAACCTTCAGATATCTAATCTGTTCTCAAAACATTCAGTGAATTCTAAAACATACCAGGCAAAGTGACTTTCACCAATTTTACAAACCTTCGTCCTTCTTTCTACTCATTCAAGCAGGATCTGTAAAGAAAGGATAAATCAATCAATTAATCAATCAATCAATCAATCTGTAAATCACTGAACAAATAGATAGATAGATAAATAGATAGATAGATAGACAATAAATCGGCCAGTCATTAATGAAATGAATAAAACTAACCAACCAGCCAACCAACCAACCAACCAACTAACTATGTATGATGGTCAGTCGTATAGTGACCATCAGAACAGCAGAGGAGGCAACTGCTGTCCCCAAATTAATGGAGAGTTTCCAACCCAAGTTACATCCCCACTCTTAGGGTTTTATGAGAGTTGGCGTTGGCATGGTTCCCAAAGGCCAGCTAGCCCCCAAGGCTGCAGCACTAAGAGCCAGTGCAATCTTGCCTCCTAGTTTGAGAGTCATAGTCCTTCACAAAAATACTAAGCTGTAAATGACTTCGCTTTGCTCTTGGTCCAATTGCAAATTAACCAACTAACTAACTGATTGAATGAATAAACGAATGAATGAATGGATGAATGAACAGATAAATACAAAGTAAACGAAAACCCTTTTCGCTTTCCCTTTCTATCCCCAAACACTCCCACCCCCACCTCCATTTCAAACCTCGATCAACAACGACGACGAACTGGTCCACTCCACACAAACCAGTTCGTGGCCCACCCGCACTGCCAGCAGCTGCTGACCTCCATCTGGTATGAGGGCCTGCCGGGCTGGCGCAAGGGCAACGGGGTGATGAAGTTCCTCACCTGCATTGGCCTGATCCTGCTGCTGCCCTTCATGGCTGTCTACTACCTGGTCTTCCCGCGCAGCAAGATCGGGCAGCTGCTGAGGAGCCCCTTCATGAAGTTCCTCTACCACAGCGCATCGTTCGGGGTCTTCCTCTTCCTGCTCATCTGCGCCTCCACGGACATCGTGGACGTGTCGCCCCAGCGGGAGCGGCTGAGGGGTCCCAAGCCATCGGAACTAGAGTGGCTGATCGTCCTGTGGGTCACGGGTGAGTGAGTGAGTGTGGTATGGTGTGTTTGTGTGGGTGGGTTACGGGTGAGTGAGTGAGTGTTGTGTGGTGTCTTTGTGTGGGTGGGTCACGGGTGAGTGAGTGAGTGTGGTATGGTGTGTTTGTGTGGGTGGGTTACGGGTGAGTGAGTGAGTGTGGTGTCTTTGTGTGGGTGGGTCACGGGTGAGTGAGTGAGTGTGGTATGGTGTCTTTGTGTGTGTGGGGGTCACGGGTGAGTGAGTGAGTGTGGTGTGGTGTCTTTGTGTGGGTGGGTCACGGGTGAGTGAGTGAGTGTGGTGTGGTGTCTTTGTGTGGGTGGGTCACGGGTGAGTGAGTGAGTGTGGTGTGGTGTGTTTGTGTGGGTGGGTCACGGGTGAGTGAGTGAGTGTGGTATGGTGTGTTTGTGTGGGTGGGTCACGGGTGAGTGAGTGAGTGTAGTGTGGTGTGTTTGTGTGGGTGAGTCACGATTGAGTGAGTGAGTATGGTGTGGTGTCTGTGTGGGTGGGTCACGGGTGAGTGAGTGAGTGTGGTGTGGTGTCTTTCTGTGGGGGGCGGGAGGTGGGGGGGGTCACGGGTGAGTGAGTGAGTGGTGCGGTGTCTTTGTGTGTGGGGGTCACGGGTGAGTGAGTGAGTGTGGTGTGGTGTCTTTGTGTGTGTGGGGGTCACGGGTGAGTGAGTGAGTGTGGTGTGGTGTCTTTGTGTGGGTGGGTCACGGGTGAGTGAGTGAGTGTGGTGTGGTGTCTTTGTGTGGGTGGGTCACGGGTGAGTGAGTGAGTGTGGTGTGGTGTCTTTGTGTGGGTGGGTCACGGGTGAGTGAGTGAGTGTGGTGTGGTGTCTTTGTGTGTGGGTGGGTCACGGGTGAGTGAGTGTGGTGTGGTGTGTTTGTGTGGGTGGGTCACGGGTGAGTGAGTGAGTGTGGTATGGTGTGTTTGTGTGGGTGGGTCACGGGTGAGTGAGTGAGTGTGGTGTGGTGTGTTTGTGTGGGTGGGTCACGGGTGAGTGAGTGTGGTGTGGTGTGTTTGTGTGGGTGGGTCACGGGTGAGTGAGTGTGGTGTGGTGTCTTTGTGTGGGTGGGTCACGGGTGAGTGAGTGAGTGTGGTGTGGTGTGTTTGTGTGGGTGGGTCACGGGTGAGTAAGTGTGGTGTGATGTGGTGTCTTTGTGTGGGTGGGTCACGGGTGAGTGAGCAAGGGTGGTGTGGTGTCTTTGTGTGGGTGGGTCACGGGTGAGTAAGTGTGGTGTGATGTGGTGTCTTTGTGTGGGTGGATCACGGGTGAGCGGGGTGAGGGTGAGTGAGAGGGTGGTGTGGTGTCTTTGTGTGGGTGGGTCACGGGTGAGTAAGTGTGGTGTGATGTGGTGTCTTTGTGTGGGTGGGTTACGGGTGAGTGAGTGAGTGGTGTTTAATGTGTGTGGGTCACGGGTAGAGAAGGGGTGTCTTTGTGTGGGGGGACAGGTTAGTAAGTGAGTGGTATCTTTGTGTGTGGGTGACAGGTTAGTAAGTGATGTCTTGTGTGTGGTCACAGGTGATTAGCTGTGTCTTGTGTGTGGTCATGGGTGAGTAAGTGGTTTCTTTGTGTGTGGGTCACAGGTAAGTGGTGTTTTGTGTGTGGGTGGTTGGTGAGTAGAGGTGTCTTGTGCGGGGGTGACGGGTGAGTAGTTGTGTCTTGTGTTGGTCACAGGTGAGTAGTGGTGTCTTGTGAGTCGCAGCAGTGTTTTATGAGTCACAAATGAGTAGCGTCTTTTGTGAGTCATGGGTGAGTCATTTCATGTGAGTCGGTTACTGTGGATGACTAGTGTATTGTGCTTGTGAGAGTTACATTGTGAACAAGGACTAGATAACGTGTGGGTCGATGGTGAGTAAGTAGTTCTTTGGGGCCAGCACTGAGTATTGTCATTTGGATGATTGATGAGTAGATGGAGGGAGAAGGCCGGGAGCTGTGTCTTTTAGGGCACTGGTGAGTAAGCCTGTAGACAATGACTGGTCACTTTTTGTGCGTCACTGGTAAATAATGTCAGGAAATGAACAGTGGCTGTATCTCTTGTGATTGATTGCCTTGTTATTGTGTCTCACACGAAGTATACCCTCCACCCCCGCGGTGACCACAAAACACTTCCTGTGGACAGATGAAAAAAGCATCAGCCAGAACCTTAAGACACGGGCAAACCCTAAAGTCACGTGTTTGTGTAGATTATGTGATGGATTTGTGATTGCGCTTGATATGTCTTTCCATTCATTTATTCAGTTTATTCAGTCATCCATTTTATTCGGGCATTAATTTTATAGGAGGCACACGATCTGCATCCATTCATTAAGTGATTAAATCAGTCATTCATTCTTTCATTCATTCATCTTCTTAACCACCCACACACCCACCTTTCCATCAACCCATCCACCCATCGATTCAGCCATTCATCAAAGATGTCACGACGAGAAGTTCTATGGTTTTTGTGTGTGTGTGTGTGTGTGTGTGTGTGTGTGTGTGTGTGTGTGTGTGTGTGTGTGTGTGTGTGTGTGTGTGTGTGTGTGTGTGTGTGTGTGTGTGTGTGTGTGTGTGTGTTTGTTTTTTTCCCCCCACAGGCTTCGTATGGGCAGAGTGCAAACAGCTCTGGGAGGAGGGAATACGGGCCTATGTGCGGCAGTGGTGGAACTGGTTGGACTTCATGATGCTCTCCCTTTACCTGGCCACCTTCGCCCTGCGGGTGGTGGCCTTCTTCCAGGTGGAATCGGGAGCCTACGGGCCTCGCAAGATGGTCCGCAAGGACTGGCCCACCAACGACCCTACGCTCATCTCCGAAGGACTGTTCGCTATCGCCAACGTGTTCAGTTTTGCTCGGATTATTTACCTGTTCCAGGTGAGGGTTTTTTGTTTTGTTTTTTGTTTTGTTACTGATCGATGGGTGGATGGGTGGGGACAGTTGTGGGGTGGAATTTATGTTATTTTGTTTGGGTAGGGGTGAGTGGGTATGGGTGGGAGAGTTGTCTAGTGGAGTCTAAGTTTGGTTAGGAGTGGTTTGGTGGGATAAGGTGGGGTGACAGTTGTGGTGTGTGTTGTGTGGTGTGTGTTTTGTTGTGTTGTGTTGTGTTGTCTTGTCTACCGTTGGGTTAAAAGTCCAAAGCAGGACAAACAGATGCAGAGAAAATCAGACGACAATGTTGATCTGAAACTGTACTTTGTATATTTGCACACATCCATATATGAAAACTAGCTTATTCATTCATTCATTCATTCATTCATTCATTCATTCATTCTGCCTATCTTCCATCTGTTTGTACATTCGTTTATTTGATTAATTATTCATTTATCCATTTATTTATTTATTTGTTTGTTTGTTTATCTATTCATTTCTGTATCCATTTATTTATTTGTTTATATATTTATTTATTTATTATTTATTTATTTATTTACTCATTCATTTATTCATATATTGGTTAATTTTAACTCATTAAATAGCTTAGTTTTGTCTCCATTTTAACTTTATTGATTTACTTATCCATCCATTCTGGTCGGCTGGATCACAAGTAACGAGAGCGATAAAATGAGTTCTCTCCTTCAGTCATTTGCTCATTCATTTACTCAGATTCAATCACTGTTTCATACTGGCTGTGCCCAGCAGGCGCAACAGTCCTTGCTAGTATCATGTGTTTTGTAATGCGCCAGGAGAAGTTTTTTGGACAGAGTGCGGGAGAAGTATCTATTATTACTATTATATAGTAGTAGTAGTAGTAGTAGCAGCAGCAGCGGCGGTGGCGGCGGCGGCGACAATAGTTGTAACAGTAGTAGTATCACCACCACCACCACCATTATAGTCAATATTATTATTATCATTATTATTATTACTCACTGACAGGCCAACCAGCACCTTGGCCCCCTCCAGATCTCACTGGGCTGCATGCTGATCGACGTGGCCAAGTTCCTCTTCATCTTCTTCCTCGTCCTCACCTCCTTCGCCTGCGGCCTCAACCAGCTCTACTGGTACTACAAGGACACGGGCGATGACAATGTCTTTTTCACGTGAGTGTTGCTGTTGTTATTGTTGTTGGATTTGTCCTCCTCCTCCTCCTCGTCCTCGTCCTCCTCCTCGTCCTCCTCCTCGTCCTCCTCCTCCTCCTTCTTCTTCTTCTTCTTCTTCTTCTTCTTCTTCTTCTTCTTCTTCTTCTTCGTCTTCTTCTTCGTCTTCTTCCTCTTCTTCTTAACTAAATAACTGACTGACTGAGTGACTGACTTGACTGAAAAAAAAGAAATAAAGACCATTCTTGTCTATGCCACTTGAAGGTTGTTCGCTAGCTATCAAGAGGATAACTCTTGACTTGTGGTTATTCTAGATGTCTAGGGCAATCAAGAATAAATGAATATACAAATGTATAAATAGATAAATAAATAAACAAAATGAATGAATAAAGAAATAAATGAATAAACGATTAATAAATAAATGAATAGTTAATAGATAAATAAATATATCAATGAATAAATAGATAAACAATTAATTCGTAATCAACAAGCTGTCATGTCTTTGCCCCTTGTAGGTTGTTCGACAGCTGTCAAGATGATACACACGATATGTAGGTATTCTTAATGTATAGGATAAACATAAATAAACACATAAACTAACTAACTAACTAACTAACTAACTAACTAACTAACTAACTAACACAAATGAATAAATTAATTTAACTCTCTCCATACGAACGGCGAAAGAGACGACGTTAACAGCGTTTCACTCCAATTACCATCATCAAAATATTGCAAGCGGAAGGCTCTTATACTAAAGACGTGAATGTTGACAAAGAATACCACAGTTCTGACGATGGAAGCTAAAGGTTGGGTCATTCAGACACCGACTGGACATCCGAGGAGTCTGTAAAGAGAAGAAGAGAGGACTGGCCGTACTGAGGGAGTTAAATAAAATGTCTCGCATTGCATCTCGTCTTTTCCCCCCTCCTTGCTGCAGGTTGTTCGCCAGCTACATCACGCTGTTCTGGGCCATGTTCTCCCTGATGCCCCCGAGCAGCATCCAGATCAACGACGGCCAGGAGTTCACGCAGATGGTGGCCGAGCTGCTCTTCATCGCCTACCACGGCATGGCCATCATCCTGCTGCTCAACATGCTCATCGCCATGATGTCCAACTCCTTCCAGGACATTGAGGTACTCTCTCTCTCTCCCTCTCTCTGTGTCTCTGTCTCTGTTTGTCTCTGTCTCTATGTCTTCTACTCTATCTGTCTGTGTTTGTGTCTGTGTCTCTCTGTCTCTGTGTCTCTTTCTATCTGTCTCTGTCTGTCTGCCTCTCTGTGTCTCTTTCTACCAGTTTCTGTCTGTCTGTCTGTCTGTCTCATGATGTCCAACTCCTTCCAGGACATAGAGGTGGTGTCTCTCCCTCCCTCCCTCTCTCTCTGACTCTGCCTGTCTGTCTGTCTGTCTCTATTGATGTCTGTTGTATCGCACTGCTGAATGGACTGAGCAGCTTTTTAATGGCATTAAAATTCGTTCGTTCGTTCGTTCTTTCTCCCTCGCTATCTCTCTGTCTCTCTCTATCTGTGTCTCTGTGTTGCTCTGTCTCTCTTTCTCCCTGTCTGTCTGTCTCTCTGTCTATCTCCATCTCTCCCTCACTCCCCCTCTCTCTCCTCCCCTTCTCCCTCTTTGTGTGTGTGTGTGTGTGTGTGTGTGTGTGTGTGTGTGTGTGTGTGTGCGTGTGCGTGTGTGTTGTGTTATTATTACCGAACCTTAAGGTTTATGAGACATGAGCATTCACACATAAATACGTGTGTGTGTGTGTGTGTGTGTGTGTGTGTGTGTGTGTGTGTGTGTGTGTGTGTGTGTGTACGTGCGCGCGTTGTTATAAATATGTATGTGATTGTGGCATATGTGTAGGGGAATGACACACACACACAGAGAGAGAGAGAGAGAGAGAGAGAGAGAGAGAGAGAGAGAGAGAAATTGAATCGTAAGGGTATGTGTGATCAGAGATAGCTCCTGACCCCCAGTCGAATGTAGGTCTTCCAAAGGCTTTATCCAAGCCCTTTCAGCTCTTGGACAAACACTGGGTATCATTTCCTAGAGTATTTTGACACATGGGTTTCCTTTCATTGTCTTTTTCTTCTTCTTCTTCTTCTTCTTCTTCTTTTTTAACTGCTTTGATGTGCGCACGGGTAATGTATAGGCTATGTCTAGTCCCTGTCTGATAAAGTACTGTTATTTTTTTCTTTATTTTTTTAATGACGGAGTTTGTTTTGTACACGTTTGTCTTTCTTTCTTTCTTTCTTTCTATACATATCTATTTAAACGTTAATCTATTAATTTTATCTATTCGTGCATTTATTCATATATATGTTGTTGTTGTTGTTTTGTTTTCCTTTTTGTTTACCCTCAGTTTACTATGACGCTTCAAATAAACTGCTTAACTGTTCCAGAACCATGCCGACATGGAATGGAAGTTCTCTCGCTCCAAGCTATGGATGGGGTACTTTGACGAGGGCTCCACCCTCCCCTCCCCCTTCAACCTCATCATCAGCCCCAAGTCCGTTTTCTACCTCCTCAAGGCCACGTGCAGCAAATGTCGCAAGCTCTTCTGCCACAACAACAACGACAGCGAGAACAGAAAGGCCTCTGAGGGAACCATTCGGGTAAGTCCTGGTATGAAGACGCTTTTTTGTGCGTTTTGTATTTGGGTTTGGAGATTCCTTTTTTTTTTTGGTAATAAGATGTTTCTTTTTTGTTGATTTGCGTACATATTTTTTTTAGTTTGAAAAGATATAGTTTCTTTTATTGGTTTGGGTCTTCGGGGTAATTTCTTATCTCGATGTCTTGAATTTTGGGATCTGTTTGATATTTTCATGTGTTTTACGATGTAGACATGATTATGAAAGAAAAAAACAACAACAACATATGCCGTGTAATCCATCATTCTAATCAAGAGTTAAGATTTAAAACGACGCTAAATGACCCATATCATTGAACGTGAACCGAGACTTGTCACACTCAAACCGCTATTTCTTTCTTCTTTTTTCTTTCTTTTGTGTGTGTGAATAATTTGGGGGAGGGGGTATAAACGGAAATATAGGTTTTTTGATCGACACAGACTGAATGTCGCGTCATTGCGGACGATTTGTGAACCTGACAAGATGGCTGAACATTAATGTTTGGACTGAATGTCTATCAAAATAAAGTGCAATTTACCTTCAAAATAGAATCGAAGACCGCAGAAATTTTGGTCACGCCATCTACTGTTGATACTGGGACAACTATGCATGAAAATTGCCATTAAGAAACAACCCTGAATTCAGGATACTAAAATAGGGAGTTGCCTGGGTTTTCTGGTTTTTTTTTGGTTGTTTTTTTTGTTTGTTTTTTTGATTTTGTTGTATGATCGGCAGAATGAGTGTTCATACAGTTTTGGAAAACACTTTTCCCCTCGGCAGAGATTTTTGTTTCGACGGTATGATTGATAGAAGCTAATATAAAAAAAAAGAAACATTTTGTGTCAGCAGCACATCAGTATTTCGTTTAGGAAAAAATGCACACTTACTGAATTAGACTCCAGCTGTCTGCCTTTGTGTGTGTGTGTGTGTGTGGGGGGGGGGGGGGGGTATTTATTATTGCATGTGCACTTCTCCTGTGTTTGTAGAATAAACAATGGATTGCAACATGAACATCAACAAGAATAATATACGCACGCGTGCGCACGCACATGCACATAATTGTGTATGCACAAACTTAAATGCACAAAGTAACACACACACACACACACACACACACACACACACACACCCCTGCATGCCGCTTCATCTAGCAAAGCTTGACCTATTTTTCTCTCACGATTATTTACTTACCCTAATTATATTGCATGCTCAAATATAGTTCATGAGATACATTATCAATGAAGTATTCTTATAACAAACATTGCACTGGGGAAATTTTCCATTCACACGATGTGCTTACAACAAAATGAATCCTCTAGAAGACAACCGTGGATGGTAGCTTTTCTCCAGCTGGGGTTGGCAGTGTCCCCCCCCCTAGCCCCCCCCCCCCCCCTCCCCCCGCTCCACACTGAACTGTCAATGTTATCTCTGAGGGAGTGGAGTGATGGCCTAGAGGTAACGCGTCCGCGTAGGAAGTGAGAGAATCTGAG
>NC_134882.1:13343940-13371440 GCF_041734735.1 Babylonia areolata
ACTCCCAACAACTTTCTTAAAGAACTTTTTACTTAAATGTATGGGATGTAAATGCAAATGGACTATAAAATGCATAGTAAACATTGTTTCACTTTTTCCTCCAGAATGTTGTACAATAACTTTCACTTTTGTAGAAACAAAAGTTATACTGTATGTGTTTGGTGTTCAGTATTCAACTCTCGTTTCCTCATTCAGATCTTTGCTTTTTTTTTTCAAATCAGGTGCTGTGTTTATGTGATGGTGGGTACAGTTTGATCACGTGCTGTTCCACAAAGACTTTTATTCTTTCAGACAGGAGAGAGTGCGGACCCTTATAGAGCAGCTGTAAACGGTGATGCGTGCAGTAGTGTAAGTTTATCCATGGATACAAAAGTCTCTTCTTGTAGAAATGCGTAGTGCACTTGTGCTTCGCTTGGAAAAAAAACAAAAAACCTCTGTCTTTGCACCTTCGCAGTGTGTTGACTCTGTATCTGCACTCACTCTTCTTCTTTCTTTTTTTTCTTTTATTTATGAAAGCTTCCTTTTCCACTGCTTCTTCTTCGCAGGGCTTCTTCTGCATTCGCGGGCTGTATTTCCCACGTACACTCGTGTACCTTAAGCAATGGGCCACTGGCTTGAAGATAGTATGTTGGAGCAAACGTTTATCGTAGACTCCCTTGTTTTCTGTTTGGTATTTAACGCACCTTTAGTCTCATTAATTTATATTTGGTTGAGCATATTACAGTCGAACTTCCGATCATTTCAGTAATAGCGACAATGGCTCTTTCAATGGCAGTTTTACTGAGAACGAAATAGTAGTTGAAGTTTTATTTATTTATTTGTTTATTCATTCATTCATTTGTCTATTTATTTATTTATTTATTCATTTATTTTTGCAATTATATGTGTTTTCTCTGACAATATCATTTGGGTTGATTTTATTTTTACACAGCTATAGGTGTCCTTGCTTTCTATTTTTCTGCTATGTATGTATGTATGTATGTTTCTCTGTGTGTGTGTGTGTGTGTGTGTGTGTGTGTGTGTGTGTGTGTGTGCGTAAGTGCATGTGTGTGTGTGTGTGTGTGTGTGTGTGTGTGTGTGTGTGTGTATGTGTGTGTTTGCGCGCGGTCATGGACTTTTGATTCAAAATGTAAAATTTATCGACAAGAATAGAATCCGATTGAGGTAGATCGGGGTGCCATTTTATGTGACTGGTCTGGTCGTTTTTATGACTGGTCCAGAAGGTCATATTCATATCAACAAATGCACATTTTCGAAACATTCATTCCCAAATCTGCTTTCAGAAAAGCTTCACAATAATTTGCAACAATACACTGCTGCCGTAGCCTCAGCTGATACACTTGTGTACTTTGCACCTATTTATATTTATTTTATCATGAGTCCTGCTTTACTCAATATATTTACACAGGAAGCAGCATTTCGGGTAGTCTGGTATGTTATTACTATATTACGGAGTATCTTCAGAATAATGATTGTAATTTCATTCTATTTTATTTAAGTAATGATGAAATATAGTGTTGAATCTCTCTCTCTCTCTCTCTCTCTCTCTCTCTCTCTCTCTCTCTCTCTCTCTGTGTGTGTGTGTGTGTGTGTGTGTGTGTGTGTGTGCGTGCGTCTCTGTCTCAATCTCTCTCAGTTTTTCGGTCACTCTGAGTTTGTGCGTGTGTGTGTGTGTGTGTGTGTGTGTGTGTGTGTGTGTGTGTGTGTGTGTGTTTGTGCGTGCTTGCGTGCGTTCGTGTGTGCTTGCTTGCGTGCGTGCGTGTGTGTATCATGTTTTTTTCCCCTTTTTTTTAAAATACAGAATTAATTCATTGTCATGAAAACCGTCAACAAAGGTTTACATGTGCATCAGTAAATAACAAAACCAACCGAACTGCGTACATGATGTGTCAATTACAACGTGACGGACTTCGAAACATTGGTGTTGCTCGATTTTCTTCGGGTCGTGTTTATAACTGTCAGTATAATCAAAGTTTGTTACAGCAGAATATGTATTGTTCATCATAGCATCTATTTTATGATCATATTGCATGTGAAAATAATGATCATATTTGTTGAGAACCTGTTTGTTCTAATATACACTGAAGGTTTTGCATTATCTTTTTTTGTCTGTGTGTAGGTGTATAGCGTCTGCCTCTTTCTGTTTGAATGGGCGTGTGTGTGTGTGTGTGTGTGTGTGTGTGTGTGTGTGTGTGTGTGTGTGTGTGTTTGTGTGTGTTTGTGCGTGCTTGCGCGCGTTCGTGTGTGCTTGCGTGCGTGCGTGCGTGCGTGTGTGTATCATGCTTTTTTTCCCTTTTTTTTAAAATACAGAATTAATTCATTGTCATGAAAACCGTTAACAAAGGTTTACATATGCATCAGTAAATAACAAAACCAACCGAACTGCGTACATGATGTGTCAATTACAACGTGACGGACTTCAAAACATTGGTACTGCTCGATTTTCTTCGGGTCGTGTTTATAACTGTCAGTATAATCAAAGTTTGTTACAGCAGAATATGTATTGTTCATCATAGCATCTATTTTATGATCATATTGCATGTGAAAATAATGATCACATTTGTTGAGAACCTGTTTGTTCTAATATACACTGAAGGTTTTGCATTATCTTTTTTTGTCTGTGTGTAGGTATATAGCGTCTGCCTCTTTCTGTTTGAATGGGCGTTTGTGTGTGTGTGTGTGTGTGTGTGTGTGTGTGTGTGTGTGTGTGTGTGTGTGTGTGTGTGTGTGTGTGTGTGTGTGTGTGTGTGTGTGTGTGTGTGTGTGTGTGTGTGTGTGTGTGTGTGTGTAGTCAGTGTCTCCGAGACACATACATTTTGATTTCATGAAATACTGCGTCCAGTTTCATCGGATAATGTATATCTTATCTTCTTTATTCATGTATCTATTATTCACTTTGTCATTTAGTTAGTCATTTCTTGTAATTTAGTTAGTTATTTCCCCGTTTATTTCATTTTCACATATATTGTGCTGTACTCATAATTATGATCCTGAATTCTTTTTCTTCCTTAGTTGTCCAGCAAGTACCCAGCACTAATGGTGTGTATTCGCTTGCTTACTATAGCTTTCTTTGTGTAATGTACACGTTTTCTGTGTTTGAGGTTGTAAGTCAGCTTTGGTCTTTGTGGCAGCACTAGAGGCCATTTTCAAGCTTCTGCACTTACTGACTCGTTTAGATATCATTGTCACTGTACTGATTACAATAAGCCTTTTAAGTGGGCGTGCGTGTCTTCTTCCTTCGGGTTTTAGAATTCCGATGAAATTAATTATGATACTGACCACGATGTCACGGGTGACGGCTGTATGGTGATAGTGACGACGACGGTGAATAGATAAAGGAACGGAAGCAAAAGAAGGACAACATCATCGACAACTAATATAAATAAAGTATATCATTGCTACTGCCACCACTGCTGCTGCTTCTACTTCTGCTGTTGTTGTGATTTAGGGCTTGTCTACCCAAGCATGTGAAGACTGGATCCGGCGGACGAGCCACACTAGTTATGACATGCTGCTGCTGCTACTGCTATTAATACTGTTGCTGCTGCTGCTGCTACTACTACTACTGCTGCTGCTGTTGTTGCTTCTATGGCTGCTGTTGCTACTTTCAACAACTGCTACAACGGCTGCTGCTGTTATTAATACTGTTGATGTTGCTGCTACTGCTACTGCTGCTGCTGCTGTTGCTTCTATTGCTGTTGTTGCTACTTGCAACAACTGCTACAACTGCTGCTGCTGTTACTACTATTGCTGCCGCTGCTGCTGCTGCTGCTGCTGCTGCAACTACTGTTACAGTTACTGCTGCCGCTAATTCTGCAACTATTACTGCTGCAGCTGCTAATTAGTACAATACAACCATCACTACTATGCTGCTTTTGCTACCACTACGCATACCTTATACCTTTGGCTTTTTATGTACTTTTGATGATGATGACGATGATAATACTGACAACTATAAGACTACGACGACGACGATGACAACAATAAGTAGTAGTAGTAGTAGTAGAGGAAGAAGAAGAAGAAGAATACAAAACAATTAATAACCAATTCATTTTAAACGTCAAACTACATAATAGTGACAACAACAACAACAAAAATGATATTATGCAATAGATGCTACATGCCATGCTTTCAGCAGTTTCTAACTGATGGTGCTGACTGTGCATGTGATGTGCGGATGCTCTGTTAATCAGAGGCCGACGTACACGGGAGAAGTGGCTGGCACCAGAGTGGACGCTGTGTCTGATTCCATGCAATACCAGGTGAGTCTGAGATCACACACTTCTCTATGACAACAACATCAACACCGACAACAAAAGCAATAAAAAACAAACCAACCAAGAACAAGAACAATAATGATGATAATGATAATGAGGATGATTATGATGCAACAGAGGAAGAAGAGGAAGTCGCACAGTTATTCGTTATATATCTCTCTAGCCAGTCAACCACTTAGGCAACCACAAAACTAACCACCCAGCTAGTTCTCCAACCAACAAATTACTTGCTTAGGCAATATCAAAGAAAAGGGAGGAAAAAAACTGGGGGTCGGGGGTGTGGGGGGATCAGGGGGTGGGGGGTGGGGTGGGGGGTTAAGCAGCGACAGCAACAAAAAGTAGCCAACCAATGAAACAGCCAAGAAACCAGTCAGTCCACCAACCAGTTCTCAGTGTCAATCGTCTGCCAAACCAGCCGTCAACTAACCTAACCAGCCAACCAACCAACCATCCACTCAATCCAATACTCAACAGATCAGCCAGTCAGTAAGTCCAGTAATCATTACACCTGTCAGTAAACCAGCCAATCAGTCAGACGGTTGGTCAGTCAATCATTCAGTGAAATGATTTTTGTCGCTGTACTCCGAGAGCAGATGTCTAATCAATCAGTTAACTAACATGTGTGACAGGACATAATGCGAAGGCTGGTCTGTTGCCACATCTACACAACAGTCAGTCAGTTGATTAGTCAATCAATCAATCACCCGATCAGTCTAGACAGTCAGTCAATCAGTCAACTACTGTGTGTAACAGGAGGTGAGGCGGAGGCTGATCTATCTTTACATACATTGAGCAGCCAATTAGCTAATCGGCCAATTAATCAATCAGTCAATCAGTCACTCACCGTGTGTGACAGGAGGTGATGAGGAGGCTGATGTATCGCTACATCCCTAGAACAGCCAGTAATTCAATCAGTCAATGCATCAATCAATGAATCAGTCAATTAATCAGTCAGTCAGTCGGTGTGTGTAACAGGAAGTGATATTGTGACTGCTCTGTCGCTCGCTGCATCCTAAGAGCAGCCAGTCAGTTAATCAGTCAATTAATCAGTCATTCAATCAGTCCAACACCATGTCACAAGAGGTGATGCGGAGGCTGATCTGTCACTTCATCCTTCGAGCAGCCAGTCAGTTAATCAGTCAGTAAGTCAGTCAGTCAGTCAGCCAGCCACTGTGTGTGACAGGAGATGAGGAAGAGGCTGATCTGTCGCTACATACCTAGAGCAACCAGTCAGCTAATCAGTCAACCACTGTGTGTGACGGGAGGTGATGAGGAGGCTGATCTGTCGCTACATCTTTAGAGCAGCCAGTTAGTTATTCAGTCATTTGTTCAGTCAGTCAGTCAATCAGTCAACCACTGTGTGTGACAGGAGGTGATGATAAGGCTGATCTGTCACTACATCCTTCGAGCATCCAGTTAGATTAATCAGTCAGTCAATCAGTCAGTCAATCAGTCCAACACTGTGTGTGTGACAGGAGGTGATGAGGAGGCTGATCTGTCACTACATCCTTTGAGCATCCAGTCAGTTAACCAGTCAGTTAATCAGTCCAACACTGTGTGTGTGACAGGAGGTGATGAGGAGGCTGATCTGTCGCTACATCCACCAGACCAAGAAACAGCTGCGGCAGGACGGCGTCAACGAGGACGACCTTCTGGAGATCAAACAGGACATCTCCAGCCTCAGGTAGCAGCAGCTGTCATATTAATAAATAATAATTGCATTAGTCTTCTTTTTTTTCTTCTTTTTTTTTCTTGGTCACTGCGGATTTCTCTATGTTAAATTCGGGCTGCTCTCCCCAGGAAGAGCGCGTCGCTACACTGACAGCATCATCCATTCACCGGTGATGATGGTGGTGATGATAATGACGATGATAACTTCATCAACAACAATACTACTACTACAAGTAATAATGATGATGATGGTGGTGGTGGTGATGCTACAAATACTGTTGCTAATGCTCCAGCTACAACACGTTAAGACTCCTTCGGTCAATATCAATCATGAATGAATGACAATACTGATCATGAAGTTGGTGGTACTACTACTGCTACAGTTGCTGCTGCTGCTACTACTACTACTACTATTGTTTCTGCTGCTACTCGTGAGGCCTCTTTCGGTCAATGTTGACTGTGGATGATGGAGATCATATGTGTAGTTTTGACTGGCTGTTCGGCTAGAGCAGCATCGCTTGTTGCTGTGCAGACCAGTAAGAGTAGGAGTAGTAGGAGGAGGCGGGTGGACAAGTAGTAGTATTAAAAGGAACAGCAGCAGCTATAGTTGCGGTATTTTTGTTTGTTTCTTTCAGTCTGTTTCTCTGTTGAAGTCTGTAATTCTCATGAACAAAGAGTCTTGGCTTCCGGTGGGTGCGGACCCCCAAGATAATCATCCAGAATGAACCCTATTATACATCACGTGAGGGTCACATCGTCGCTTAGAGAAAGAAAGAAAGAAAGAAAGAAAGAAAGCATGGCAGATAACTCTCACATGATGTTTTCCCCCCTCTAGTTGCGAGGGCTTTTTATTTCTTGACACAGACAACAACAGCTGTGCATGAATCCACTTTATATACCGTGCCACGAGAGATTTCCTTCTTGTGATCTTGCTGGTTCGGCGTCACTTACCCATGTTCTCAATGCTGAGACTAAGACGAAACCTTTCTCTGTATCCCCCCCCCTTTTTTTTCTTTCCTTATTCGATCATCATTATCAACTAGAAAAAGAGAAAGGCCCTGTTAGTTGTCTGCTTTTCTTACCATTTTCTCTTCTGTTATATTTTATATTCAACGTAGCCGAGAGATGACATGGTTGCTTTCTCACAACAAGAACTCATATTGTCCTGTTGCCTGCACGCAGGTACGAGCTCCGCGAGGATCGCAAGAGGGAAGCCATCCGGACGTCCCGCCACATCGACGTCCTTCGCCAGGACATCCACCACACCTTCTACCACCTCACCCCTCCCTGTGAGCGTCCCCCTGGCCCCTCCCCTCCGTCCTACCCCTACCCCCCTGGCCCCGGCCCCGGGCATGTGGACGTGGGTTCTCCCCCTTCCACGGGGCTGCTGAGTCGCTCCGAGCTGCAGCAGCTGAGGAAGGAGCTCATCAACGAGCTGAGGGAGGAGGTGAGGGCGGTGAGCAGGCAGGCTATGGCCAGCTGCCTCTATGGCTCCACCAACGGCGTGGCTCCGCGGGCAAGGGACCCACCCGTGCCCCAGTTGTCCTCCGAGCTCTACCACACCCGCCTCTACACCCAGTTATGACAGCCACGTGGAATGGAGGACTGGGCGCCGCCTTCCTATGCCGACACGCTGGAGATGAATTCACTGCCGCTATGGCTGTAAACGGCTTTGGGATCGTGACCTTTAACCTTAACCTTTGAATAATGACAGCTACGCCAAGAGAGACTCTCTTCTCCTTCAGGTCAGCCTGCGACGCAACGTTGTCTTCAGACGTCAAAGGCGTGTGTGTCTACGTCTTCAGATGGAAGATGTCGGTCATCATGACTTCTCTGTTCAAGTTTCCAGCCACTGAGAATGCGAACTAAACAATGAGAGACTGTCGATTCGTCATCATATAGTGTTAATTTGTCATCTTCATACAATCCTAAATGGAAAGAGTATTAGAGTCGTCGATAGTGTCAGCTTCTTATCCCGATGTTAAACTGAAAGATGAGTTTTTTTCAGCTTCTTAAAATCTCGAAATAGAATGGATATAATTATAAGGGACGTAATAATGTATGGTCAGGCTTTTGAACTTCTAACAAATCCCAAAATGAAAGGTATCAAATAATGATATATAGTTCAGTTTTCAGAGAATTTAGCCTACATCTTCGACATCGTCATGAAAATTGACTTGAAACATTCAAATTTTGACACTGCTTATTAAAACACACACACACACACACACACACACACACACACACACACACACACACACACACACACACAAAAACCACACCAAGAAATCATAGCATGGTTGAACTGAGAGCCTCCTTGTCAGAATCTGAATCAGTACAAATATGTTGATACATGGCCTTGAAACAAGGCAACAACAAGAAAAAACAAGAACAAAAGCAATAATAATAATAATAATAATAATAATAATAATATTAGAAGGAGAAGAAGAAGAGCAACAAACCCAACTTCCGACTTACGGTGTCTTTTACAAAGAGTAAGGGGAAAAAGTGACGTTGAAATGACGAAACCAAGCTTAGAATTTTTGTAATGTTCACATTGATTTTTTCGACATTGTGACAAGTCTAATTAAACATACAACATTTAAGCTCATGAATTTGTCATGGTTTTGAATAACAGCTCTGAATGTTTACAATGTTGTTGTTATTCAACTCAAAGATATTCGACTTTTATCAACAGACTTTCGTCAAATTCTCCAATTTCGTTGTTCATGGTAAACCCATGATGTCGATTTACTTTCGTCAGAGGCGGTTTGCTGACCATGAAATAACTGGTGACACAGAGTGTTGTGAAGTGCATGGCCAGCACCACAACTATTGTGTTGGAAACACAAACCCCGAACAGCGCTCAACAAACAAAATGAACATATTGTCTACCACAAAGAGTAAATCACCTGGCAACATAACGCAGAAACAGGACAAGTTTTGACAAAAAATCACGAAGACTCTTCATTTCCGACAGACCAACATTGTCACAAAAAATTGCCATAGTTTCTTGGCTGAGCTGTGTCCATTGGGGTAGCTGTTGGTGTTGTTCAGTGTCTCATACATTTTGAGCTCAAGTTGGTAGATCCCTAAGAAAAGTGGACCGTGTAGAATTTCCCTTTTGTTTTGTTTAATTTCTTTTATATTTAAGATTCATATCGTGCTTTTGTGATAGAAAAATCCATTCTTGAAGTACATCGAGGGCAGAGAATCGACAGAAGCAGCTCGTCCTTGTATTTCTAGTATTAATTGTCATCATTTATATTGTACAAGTAGAATAACGAGAAACCCAGATTTGTTTGATGAAACAGTAAGTTGTGTGTGGGAGTGGGAAAATTTTGTTGCCAGATTTTCTTCTTCTTTCTTTGTCCTTGTCTTATGTTTTATTTTTGGTATTTGATGTAGTGTTTGTCAGCCTATATTTGAAATGCTTTTCCTAAATACAAAGGTAGCTGATGTGTAGAAATTTGTAACCTAGCTTGTGTTATAGAATATAGTGTACCTTTGGTACCTTCTATGAGAAATACATTATTGTGTGTGCATAAAATAATATATTCAGTAACACATGGCATTCTTTGAATCATTCCTGAAGATTAAAACCATTTATTATTAATATTTCTGTTTCAATTGTGGTTGGAGATTATCGATCTGTTCAATTTTGTTTCTTCGTTGATTTGTTTTCTTAGCTGACACCTGCTAGAATATTGCGCATTATCGATATGAACTAATTATTTAGGTATACGCACTTGCCTATTCTTTCATATCTGCTCAAAATACAACTGTATATCAGCATGCTTCCAGTACACTGACAAAGTGATACAATTAACACTTTGCTCTTTATCTTTTATTGGCTTTCGCATGTTAACAGTCTAAATGTAATTAACATGTTCAGTGTGTGTGTGTGTGTGTGTGTGTGTGTGTGTGTGTGTGTGAGCGCGCGCTAAACTTTAACACTGAGTTTGGCATGATTATGTAGATTTTCCAGACATTCCTACTATAGTGGCTGTATACAACGTAGATTTGACTTAATAATGAACTATTGGCTGACACCATGAAGCTCAAGCTGTTCATGGTTTGGATCTTGGATTGTTCACAGAAGCAACGGGCGCAATAGCCGAGTGGTTAAAGTGTTGGACTGTCAGTCTGAGGGTCCCGGGTTCGAATCACGGTGACGGCGCCTGGTGGGTAAAGGGTGGAGATTTTTACGATCTCCCAGGTCAACATAATTATGTGCAGACCTGCTAGTGCCTGAACCCCCTTCGTGTGTATATGCAAGCAGAAGATCAAATACGCACGTTAAAGATCCTGTAATCCATGTCAGCGTTCGGTGGGTTATGGAAACAAGAACATACCCAGCATGCACACCCCCGAAAACGGAGTATGACTGCCTACATGGCGGGGTTAAAAACGGTCATACACGTAAAAGCCCACTCGTGTGCATACGAGTGAACGCAGAAGAAGAGTTCATAGAAGCTTTAACCACAATTCCACAGCAAATGTTGCAGACACTGCAGGTTATCATTGAAATTTTAGAATGTTCTAATTAGACACGATCGAACTCTTTAAAAAAAATAACAAACAATTTTAAAATTAAATGCTGATAAATGAATATGTTATAATAAAGAATCGTTGTATGAATACGTTAAATATTGTGATCAGTTTTTGAAAATCAGTTTGTTGCAGATAGATCTACTTTCATAAAGTTTTCTTTATTGAATTTATTTATGTAATGGGTGGGGGAGGGGGGTAACTCGATCTTTCAGTTTTGTCCCATGTGATGTAATGTTTTGGTATAGTCCAGAGATCATTAATCGTTCAAATCGAGTATAAAAAAAAAAAATTTAAAAAAAGAAGAAGAAGAAGAAAGGTGAACAATCATTGAAAGGCAACACATTGTCTCTGAAAATCTACCCTTTGCCTCCCAATCTTCCTCTTCAATCGAAGACCAGATGCCTCGATACATTTCCATGGTAACAGCTGAAAGCACACACTTGTATTCATTGCTTAAATCGATTCTGTACCATTATCGGAGATGAGAACAACAAAATCTGCATCGTGAGTTATTGTGATATTTAATTCCAAACGACCGAGGCCACGATGCTCAATATGAACGAACGATGAATTTTTTTTTTTTTTTCCATTTCATAATAGAGGTATATAATCAGCCTACTATTTCTTTTGTTGTTGTTGTTGGTGGTGGTGGTGTTTTTTTGTTGTTGTTTTTTTCGAACATTCAGTAAACATTATATTGGTGCTTTGTAGATCTTATCTCTCCTTTCTTTCTGCACGTGAGCTATGAAAACATACCCTCCTTGTGTGTGTGTGTGTGTGTGTGTGTGTGTGTGTGTGTGTGTGTGTGTGTGTGTGTGTGTGTGTGTGTGTGTGTGTGTGTGTGTGTGTGTGTGTGTATGTGTGTGTGTATGTGTGTGTGTTCATAAATGTAATAGGCTATTCTTTGGCTATGAATGTATGTATATATGTGAGTGTGTCTCTGTGTGTGCATACATAAAACATGGTTTTTTGTTTTGTTTTTTTTGTCTATAACGTATTTGGGGGCTACTACTAATTACCATTACTTGTCTATCAATTTACTTATTCTGTGTTTTTTTTTCCAGTCATTTATTTACTGCAAGTGGAACTGCTTGATAAGCCAGCGATGTACACAACCAGAATTTTTGTTTACACATAATTCTCTCCAAATAAGACTGACAAAGGCCATTGTGATATATTTCATTTATAGAGATGTGATAACTTTACAGGTGGATTTTATTAAACAACAAAACAAGTGCCTCCGGTGTTGAAATGGTTGTCGTATTTACCTGTGTGAGAGAGAGAGAGAGAGAGAGAGAGAGAGAGAGAGAGAGAGAGAGAGAGACTTTTTGGTCCATTCAAGTTAAGCCCGGCACGGTAAACAAGAAGGGGAGGGATGACAAAATTTCAAAGAGAATCAACGAACACCGTTTTGTATCATCTCTCTGTCTCTCTGTCTCTGTCTCTCTCTGTCTCTCTCTGTCTGACACACACACACACACACACACACACACACACACACACACACACACACTGACGTGCCCGCATGTATACGCATCAATACAAACCAAGACAACACTATGCATTGCAGATAATTATTATGAACAATCACACACACACACACACACACACACACACACACACACACACACACACACACACACACACACACACAGACACACCACACACACACACACACACACACACACACACACACACACACACACACACTTCAAGTCTTACTTTTCCTTTCGCTCCAACCTGAGTGTGGAGGACTCAGCAGTACTACACAAAATAACCATGCAGTGTTTTCATGCCCAGATCAAACATTTCCAAATGCACAAATGGTACATTCATTAAGACTTGCAATGTTGCGAAGGATACTTTACTGATGCAGATGAAAGAATGTTAACGCTTAGTGTACCCTAACTGATGCAAACTATGTGATAAACCTGTGCTGCGTGGTCCTCTGAGTGTGCCATATACATCGGACTCATAGAAGGTTCTTGGCATTCTGAAGACATTGTGTGTGTGTGTGTGTGCCCGGTGTGTGTGTGTGTGTGTGTGTGTGTGTGTGTGTGTGTGTGTGTGTGTGTGTGCGCGTCAGTCAGGTGTGTCACTGAGTGTGTGACATTTACATAAAAATTCAACTGAACGGAGAGGGGCACACAGTGAAACAGAAAGGAGAGTAACTGAATAAAAGAGTACATGTAATAACTATAATGTTACAGCCCTGGTACTCATACACACACGTCAGTCATTTTCAGTTATTCAGTCCCAAAACTCACCAACAACAGACCGCCGGGGTACAATTTTAAATTTTAGATGCGAAAACACTTAACGAGGGAGAGCTGGGAGAGGGTGAAGGAATAAGGCTGATCGAGACAACTCTCTCTCTCTCTCTCTCTCTCTCTCTCTCTCTCTCTATATATATATATATATATATATATATATATATATATATATATAGTTGTTGCAAATCAGTTAAGCCAAGCAGGTTTAATCCCCATATTACAAATGAGTGATTGGCTCTCTATAAAATGGGGCTCTAAAACGACACAAAATTTTGTTATATAACAAATCTGAGAGATAATTTCCGACTGTCTGTAACCGGCTGAAATATATGATGGCTGTTAGTTTGAGTAATTAAATTATTGCCAAAAACTCCAACACTACCACTGCTGCTGCACGCTTCTGCGGCCATTCATGAAAGTGATGCCGGCTTTCAGAAATAGGATACGTCAGTGGTGTACCGGTGGCTGCAAACCCATACTGATTCCACGATTACTCAGGATACATATATCAGTGCTACTGTATCGTTTCTGTTACTGTTGCTGCTCTTTCAAAGCTATCAGTACCATACAAAATTGCCGCTGCAACTCATAGATCAGTACTAATGCGCTGTTTTTGCTACTGCCATCGATATCATATTCAGCCTCAAAATAACAATCGAACGGTATCACATCAAAACGTATCCTATATTCTTTATTTTGTACCATAGTGATTTTTTTTTCTCGAGGTGAATGAATCATATTGTCTTTAGCTTGCCTCCATGCAGTGATCTTTGCTTATTTCTGGTTGTTGAAGGATGGAGTGATCTTATATTGGTTTGAGTTAAAACTTTCACGAACTCACTCACTCAGTCGTTCTATCTACTATCGAAAAAATGGCACTCGCGTGCACTGTTTTATCACTTTGCGCAAAATACTGAACACATTCAATTTTATACTAATTTTATCACTTCCCTCAAATTATTGAGCACACACACACACGTATGTACTCATTCATCACTTCTTAACATTGGGGAAAAAATATTATGAGAACATGCGTACACAGGAAGGTTTCTTTTCTCTTTCTTTCGTTCCTCCACGCCTCCGCCCCCTCCTTTATTATTTTTTTTTAATTATTCTTATCTCTTTATTCATTTACAATGACTTATAATTATAAGCTGTGAAACTTTTCAGTAAAAAGACAAAAACAAACAGGAAAAAAACACACACACAAAAAAAACACATTATATAAGCAAATTTGACCAATCAAAATGCAGAGGTAAGGGCGTTAGCTGATCTTGCGTTTCTATTGGTTGAAATTAATGTCAACAAGTCAGTGGAAGACATCGGCTTTAGAGGTAGAAGCGTGCTTGAGAGCATCGTCAATTCACATCGAAACAAAATGGCTTTGAACCACAACACATACAGTGGAATGACACTGAAGGCTCTGTTAGAAAACCCAGACCTTCAGCATGCTCCAGCATCGCTGAGCGGAGGTAAGCGGTGTTATTTTTCTATATTTATCAGCGACGTTGGCCGTCGCTCCGACGGCAACGAAGCCGCTGGTTGACCAGAGGATGAGATTTCTACACGAATCTTTTGATGATATATTATTTAAAGAGAAAACAAAGATAACTTGGTAGTTCTCGATATGTGTTAGGGGTTGGTGGCATGTTTTATAGATAGACTGTCAATTTGCCACGAAAAATCAAGATCGCCTTAGTCACGCCTTCTGCAACGTGACTAAAGTTCCAGTTTCTATTTTGGATATCAAGGTCATGTGGGAACACTCGCACTTAGACCCATGACGTCACTAGCTATGATTGCTGCCTTTTGAGGCTATTTTGCCACTTTTGTTCATTGTACCCCCAACCACCAAATTTTATAGATCTAGTAGACTTAAACAAAACAATAACTCCATTTATTTTCTTTCATATAATTGATTTTTCTTTTTTATGCATTGACCATAAGGTGAATGCTGGCACTATCAGCTCACTTCATTTCTTCGGACGTTTCATAAGCCTGGCGGCTTTTAAATGTTTAGTCAAAACATAACAAATACACCAGTCGAAGTTGCCAGTGCAGTTGCTTAGGAGTAATGATAATAATTCTTATTATTCAGCAAAAAGGACTTTCAAATTGCTGATACTCTTTACCTGTTCAAGTAATTTTTGAAAGTGTTGACGCTTTTAGCCCTTTAATTCCTAACATGCAAAAATAGTGCTTTCCAATAAGGTGTAATTCTGTTGCCAAAACTTAAAAAAAAAAATTACTATTTGTCCTTGAATACTTAATAAATAGTTTGTTGGTGGCATTCCTTGTTATGTCAGTGAAAGTTTTTTTTGCAAAATGTCTCCTGGACTTGATAAATATCATTAACTTTTAAGTATTTTATATATTTGTACAGTCAGACAGTACTGTCTAAGTGGTATCAGTACCACTGGTATCAAGTTTTTCTTTATTGTTTAAAGAACTGTCTGATAGTTATATCATTTCTGTTTGAGATGTTTCAATGTTGGGGATCACACTTATGCGAAGGGGAGGATGCTTTTCTTTTGTTTGAAGCTAAATGATAATGTTTTTTTTCTTCCTGTTCCCACTGTTTATAATGATAACCACATTATTCTAACTTGACCAAAGGAAGACAATTTCTTTAAAAAAAATATCTACAAATTTTACAGATGGGGGCTTCAAATCCAAAAAAGGGACCAACGGATCAGGAGAAATCGACTTCACTTCAGCCTTTCTGGGGCCCCAGCTGTGGGATAAGACATACGATGCCAACGACTTCAACCTGGAATACATGGACCTGGATGAGTTCTTGTCTGAAAATGGCATCCCTGTTGTGGAGACCCCCGGCTTGGACCAGTTGATTACCTCCCCTGTTCCTTCTCCTCCCATACCTGTGCCCCAGGAGTGTGCCCCTATCCAGGCCAGTCCGTCTCCCAACCCCCTTCCCTCCCCTTCCCCCATAGTGATTCAGCCTGCCCCTGCTGTAATACCGACAGTGCCCCTTGCTGTCACTGCCAGTGTCGTCACAAATCCCAACAACTTTTTGCTGAAGCCGAAAGTGGAGAAGGCTGAGGAAGCTGCACTGAAACAAGGTGACTTGCAGTTTCTCTGTACATGTTGACTCTTTTCTCACTCTGTCTCCCTCTCTTTGTCTTTCTGGGTCTCTCTGAGATCTGGCTTGCTCTCAGTCATTTTTTGGTTTATTGTATTTTTATTATCTCCTTTACATTGATTTTTTTCCATTTGATTCTAATCTTCTTTAAAGTATTTTTGCTTTATATATATATATATATATATATATATGTATATGAGAGAGAGAGAGAGAGAATGGACTTGCTTGGGAATGTGGAATTTGCTTTTTATGTGAACCTTGCGTTTATGGTTACATATTTAAAAGTGGGTTCCACTGTGAAGTGTACTGTCCATGATTAATAATGTAAAGTTATTCCACAATGTCATTTTTTGTGCACAGGGGTGCGGGCCACATCCCCTGAGGTTGCACTCACTGGCTCCACCCCACCTGTCAGTCCACTCCCTGTCAAGGTGGACTTCAAACTGTCTGAGCAAGATATTGTTCTGTCATCTGTCCCAGGTATGTGGTGTGATGGCCTAGAGGTAATGCGTCTGCATAGGAAGCGAGAGAATCTGAGCGCGCTGGTTCGACCTTGAGTGGTGCTCTGGATGCTAGTCATTCGGATAAGACGATAAACCGAGGTCCCGTGTGCAGCATGCACTTAGCGCACGTAAAAGAACCCATGGCAACAAAAGGGTTGTTCGTGGCAAAATTCTGTAGAAAAATCCACGTCGATAAGAAAAACTAATAAAACTACATGCAGGAAAAAAAAAAGAAAAAAAAAGGGTGGCACTGTAGTGTAGCGATGCGCTCTCCCTGGGGAGAGCAGCCCGAATTTCACACAGAGAAATCTGTTGAGATAAAAAGAAATACAAAATACAAAAAATACTGACTTGTACTAGTAGTTAAGAGATAGGTATGGTAGTTATTGTGCTTGAATATTGTGCTAAATCAACTAAAAATGTTTGTGATAATAAGCCTTTGGCTTTTGTTTTAATGCTTATGTTTTGTAACGCACAACAAGAAAGGGTTTGTTTTAAATTATTCAGTTAAGGAAAAAAAGAATTTTTGTTCAATTTGTTGTAACAATATCAATCAGCAGTCTTGTTCATTACTTTGATCAGTGTCTGTGAAATAGATCAAGTTTGGATGTTTATGGTTCTTGTTGAGTTTGTGGGTTTACAATATGAAATATCCTTGTTTATTTATGATCACATGTAGCCTCTTTAGTTGTTAAGGTTTGTTTTACGATCTGTCATTTATGGTTATCCCCAGTTGTGTGTTGTGTTAAAAAAATGTTCGGCAAGAGGATGTGGTCTCTCCTCTCTTTCTTTCTTTCTTTGGTATTGGTTTGTATTCATATAATTGTTTCTCTTTTAGTCTTTGATATTACTGGTTTTAATGTTTCTCTTTGATCTGACTGGTTTAAGATAAAGAATCAGTTATGCACAATATTTTTGTGAGTATGTGTGTATACACACACACACACACACACACACACACACATATATATATATATATATATATATATATATATATATATATATATATATACACACACACACACACACACACACACACACATATATATACTCAAAACTTCAAATGGGGGAAAAAAAAGTACTCAACCACTGAATCTTTTGTCTAACTGCCATGATTGTGTTGCAGGCCAAGGACTTTTTAACCCTGCAGCACATACTTTCACAGAAGAAGAACTGAAGCCTCAGCCAATGATTAAGAAGTCCAGAAAGGTAATATAATATATAACTGGTATTTTTATGTCAAAATATGCATCTTTTTCAAATGTTGTTGGCAATCACATTTTTAACAAAAACACTCTAGCATTTCACCCTTTTTGTTTGCAGTTGCATTTTTTAACAGAAACACTCCAGCATTGTTTCTTCTTTTTTTAAATGCTATTACCAGTATTAGCTGTCACATTTGATTTTAAAACCAGTGCATTTCAGATATGAAGAAGGAGAATAGTTTTTAAAAAGGAGACAGTACAATTACAAATATTGAGAAAACACTTAAAATTTAAATCTGAATGTTCAGATGATATTGAACAGATCTGTGTTATAAAGATAGTGTGTGGAATTGCTTTATGCACAGTAGTCATATAGTATAACTGTGTACATGTTATATTTATTTATTATTTGCTTATTCAGTGACTTCTTTGTTTCTCTGTTTTATATTGTGCATGACATGGCACTTCTCAGTCTTAATGAATAGTTGCAGGAAACATAAATTGGACCAATGAATGACAAAAAGTGAAAATAGAATTTAAAAAACCCTCATATTGATGGATCATTTAATGTGCTTGTGGTTATATGCATTTTAAACACTGTTACTTTTATTTATTTATAATCAGTTGTGTTGATGATATTTCTTGATCATACACCCATCTGTTGTTGAAGACTACAAAATTTTAGCATCATGTTTATGTGGAATCCAGGTTTTTGTCCCTGATGAATTGAAAGACGACAAGTACTGGGCCAGGCGAAGGAAGAACAACTATGCTGCCAAGAGGTCAAGGGATGCCAAGCGAGTCAAGGAGAATCAGATTGCCATGAGAGCTGCTTACTTGGAGAAAGAAAACACCACTCTAAAGGAAGAGCTGGAAAAAATCAGTCGAGAAAACAAACGCCTCAAGCACCGCCTGAGCAAGTACGAGTCAACCAGCAGCTCTACGTAAACCAGATGATCGAAGTGTATTGGCTTGCCTGTCTTGATGGTATTGTTCATTGTTATTGGCTACAGTGTATAATTGTTGGTTTGATGTACGTACACTTTAATTTGGTTGCCAGTTCATGGCAGTGCTGCAGACTTTGCTTAATGTGTTGTCACAATTAGGTTTGATTTGCTCAAAATATGACTGCATTGAAACAGTGATACATGCCAAGATAAAGACAATATTGTATGTACCATTATCATTCATATTCAGCAGTGGTTAATGGTCTCACACAATCTTTATTTGGTCAGTCTTTCATGCCAGGGACACAAAACACTTGCCTACTGAAATGATACTCTCCCTTTAGGAGCTGAGGGTTGACACTGATATTTGCAACTGAAAATTAGAATTTTCCAGTTGTCAGATTGTTAGTAGCCAGAGTTGTCTACTACATATTGTATCGCATGACACCATGCAGAAAGAAAGACCAGTTCATCTAAAGTTCATATGTATTCAAGTATTATATATTATTTCAGCTGCCACCAAAATTTTTGAATTGGACTTTTTGATGGTGGTCTGGAGGGGAAAGGAGGGGGAGGGGGGATTTAAACCTGTTGTATAGATTTCGTTTGACTCTACTGTGAAATTAGCTTTCATGACTTAAGATTACATTCTGTCTTCTCAGGGATTAAATGATATTTATCCTTATTTTTGTCTTCATTTAACATTGATCTGCTATTTACACTGAAGTATTTGAGTCAAAATTATGGAAACAGATTCATTTTGTAAGTATACTGCTTTTAGAAATCTTGCTATGTCTGCAAGTTAAATGAGGCTAAAATATTTCCTGACAAGATATTGTTAAATTCTAGTGACACATTTTAAAAATTCACAGCAGCTTGAGTAAGCTCCAGTGTGTGAATATATTGCCATGATGTGGATGTCATTTGTCTATGTTTACTTACCAGAAGTCTAGAAGATCACCTTTGACAAGATGTAAAACACGTTTTCAAGTTCACAGTGTTTTCAGTTTGGTGTGGTTAAAATTGGGTGGGTTTTTTTTATCTGTTTTTTTTTTTTTTTTATATGATTATTATTACTAATAATGGAAACAATGGAGATGACTGTGTAATTTCTTAGATGTTAAATTGGTATTTTAGTCAGATGATGGATGACGCTCATGGATGACAATGGAGAGATTGTAAATTCAGAACCTATCCACAGCCTAAAATATTGTGCTACTATTTCTGCCCGATGTCCCAGAAGTGAGCACTATATGGGCAGCACCTTGCTACTTCATTTGGAAAACTTTCACTCATCCACTTCATGAAAATGACTGTTAGACACTGCAAGTATCTGTATGTCTCAGTCCAAGTTGAAACTTGGAAAAACTATTGAAAAGGAACATGGAGTACAGATCTGCCAAGCAGTCTCAAAGCAGAAGTGGATTGCCATTGCGTAATTGATGTTATCTGCATCACCATCATGTCATCAATCATCGTAAAGCAAAGATGAAAATTTATACAGATCATGTGGAATTTCATTGGAAGCACTGAAGATGTAATGGCAAAAAAAGAAGAAGCAAGAAAAGGACATTGATAATAAAGCACATTCTCAGCAGCTCACCTTTATTACATTTTCTCTCTAAACTGTTATTACAATTTTTCTCTTCTCTTATGCATATGCTTGATATTTCATGCTGGAATGTACCATTGATGATATGATGAATTGCATACATTTTCAGTTGACAGACTGGTGTTTGAATGAGAAACGTGTTTTACTCAGGGCTCTTTTGATACTGCATTTATATAAATGTATCATCTGTTTTGGTGTTTTACACCATGGAAATTTTTATTAACATTTCTGGTTTTGTGGAAAGTTTCCTGTTTTATGATTTTATGTATGGGTGTAGCACTTGTGTTGATCTGATTGAAGTAACACAGTGTACAGGATCATGGTCTATTTGATGACAAGAAGACGAAAAGTGTCTGCTTCTGTAGATTTTAAAATTGCTTTGTTCAGAAATGTGCCTTCAGCCACAGTAGCACAAAATGACCCTCCATACAAAAAATGCTGTGGAAAAAAAACACACCTCATCATGTGTCTATTACAGCATTAGTAATTAGCGAATCATTTCAGTAAAAAAAAAAAAAAGAAAAAAAAAGGGTATATCTCTAATTCTGCAAACTTTAAATACAGGTAATAAAATACTTTAAATGGATCAGTTCATGGGTCTTAATCTATATGTACTTCTATGTCTGTTTAGTTGTGAATCATGAATATTTCATACATGCTCCCCTCTTCTTTGTCTTTAGGCCCCACTCTCTTTGTTTATCGGTCTCATGTCACATGTATATGCACAGATATGCACACACACACACACACACACACCTGTTATCAGATGCTTTCATCCCTACAGTCCATTCTCCGGAATGGAATTGTGCAGAGTTGTATTGAAATGTGGCATTAGAGTGGATGGAAAACATGAACCAACAACTGCATTTTTATTGATTGAAATGTTCTTGTACCATTTGATGTAGTATATCTGTGATTATGTCTGTGTCTGTGATTGAAGTTTCAAAGCTTTTGTCGAGTAGAAATTTTGGTGTCTGCTGGTCTCAAAAAGCTAGATATTTTTTCCATCTCTTTTCCCTCTGGGCTAGACTTCATCTGATGACTGCATTGAAAAATAAAAATTATGTGATTTTTAATGTAAAGGAGAAAGAAGAAGATTATGTCTGAGAATTTCTGTATGCTTTGGTATTTCATGGTAGATGAAATAACTTTTTTAGTTTGCCTGAAATGTTTTGGCATATAATTCATTATTCAGAAGTACATTTCTTATGAATGCTTACTGGTAGCAAATCAAGTAATAACAGACACAGTCCATGATGCCTGTTTTTTTTAAACTTGCGTGGTGTTATTTCTTCAGAGGAAATGTACATAACAAGCAGTCCAATGAAAATGTAAACATTTAAGTCCATTGATTTTCAGAGTGACATGGATAATCACATTTGATAGGTGTCTCATGTTTATTGCTGATCCAGACTTAGGATCATGCTGACTTTCTCTCTTCTAAGATAGCTGTCATAATTTCAAGATTTTTTTCTGGTCATAAGTTGTAAGGCTAATGAATAGTGGAGCACAGTTCTCGATCAACCTTAAGAAATTGATTCATGAATAGAGGAATGAAGAGGGTCTTTGTGTACATCATCTATCCTTGTTTCTTATTTTGCTGCCTGTGTGCAATTAAAATGTGTTGGGGCATTATTTCCGCATACCATATTTGCTTTAATTTGTGAGTATATATTGTATATATTGTAAAGTAAAAAAAAAAAAAAAAAAAAAATCTTTAAAAAAACCCCCACAAAATAGTACGATTGGCATTGTCTGTTTTTTTTGTTGTTTTCATGATTATCATTATTGCTCTGCGGTCCAGGCATATGTGTTTATTAGTAATATAATGGTTGTATTTGTTTTTACTTTTTTTTTTCTTTTGTCCAGAACCATTACCATAATGTGTGTTGTATGTAGAGGCAAAAAACAAACTAACGAGTAAAAACAAGAAAAGAAAAAAGGAAATGCAGTGTCAGTGTGTGTAATAATGACTTGGTTAGTACAGAATTGAATTAGGATACCAACATTTCTTTGTAGTTAACTTGATAATTACTGACCAGTTAACCCAAGTTTTTTTTTTACAGTACTTACCAGCTGACAACCTTTTATGATAGTTTTTTGATACTGATCCCAGTGTTGGACCAAGCTGACGTCTCATGTTGACGACAAGGGGAGGAAGGCCATCGCTCAGTTTTCGGTTTCAGCTTTTTCAAGGAGGTGTCACTGTGTTCAGACAAATCCATATACACTGCACATCTGCTTGGTTGATGCCTGACCAGCCACATAACCCAATGCTCTTAACCAGGTCTTGTGTGCCTGTATATTTGTGTTCCTATCAGAGTGGATTTCTTTTTCAGAAATTTGCCAGAGGACAGCTCTTCCGTTGCCATGGGTTCGTTTTTTTTTTTTAGTGCGCCAAGTGCATGCTGCACTCTGGACTTCGGTCTGTTGTCTTACCTGAATGACTAGACACGCAGTTAGTTTTATAGTCAACCTTGGAAGAAATGTCAAGACCAGGAGTGCCACAGCTCAGTGACCACATAACCATACATGTATTCAGCCTTATGGTGTATCTGCTGTGCTGTTGTTAAATGTGTGAACTGCATAATGTACAGGGGTTGTGTAAAATGGAACATAGTTACAGTGAATTAACAGATGATACATATCTCTCATTGTTTATTGTACTATTGACATCCATGTTATATGGAAGACCATACCCTTTCTTCCTTCATGTTTCCTTGTGACTAGAGTGCTTAATTTGTTTGCCTTTGGACTGATGTTGATGGATACGATAGCCAAGGATGCAGCATGTTGGATCTCCATATCAAATGTCCATGGGTTTGGATCCTAGCAGTGAATGTTGGATCTTCCAGGCCAGCATAAGTGTGTAGACTTACTAGTGCCTTAATCCTGTTAATGTGTTTGGTATAGGCATATAGATAAAATATGCATGTACAAGTTACACTAATCCTATTTACAGAATAAGTAAATGTGGGAATTACAGCCAACAATATAGAGACAGGAGGAGGAATGTTGATGTCTTAAGACAGTTAGGTGTCTGCTGTCTCTTACATTACTAGCACGCATACACCCCCCACAACTACCCTGACCCCAGCCTCCATGCCACTTGCTGAGAAACTATTGTCACAGCCAGAGAAAAGAAGTCAGTTGAATGAACCTTTGCTAGATAAATATTTAAGTAAGGAGCAGAGGATACAGTTGGGATGGAAAGATGTAAATGAATATTTGGAAACCAGGTTACCAGTCTACAGTGATGACTTCATTGTTGTTACTACTTCATTATCATATTAACATTTTGAGACTCTTAATTGATATTTACGCCTTGACCCATGATGATGATGATATGGTTACCTACACCATAGCAGTAGTACCATTAGGTGCGTTAATGATGGAAGAATTCACCAGGTAATGTTGGTTTCTTGTGTTCCAAAGTGATTGGAAATTTTGTTCCCATTTCCAAATAGCTTGAGACTTTAAGTTGAAGGGTTGCAAAATCTTGTATAAAGGTGGGAGAATGAAGAGAGTGGGGCGTACATTGTAAATACTGATTTGGAGTCATTGTTCTGCTGTACACTTGTTTCTGTGTTAAAGAGAAGAAGAAGTTGAAGACTGATGAACATACAGCTTGAAAAGTCTGTTTTGTTTTTTTCTTGTTGGTTGGCTGGTGGGGGGAGGATTGTGTGTGGAGGGGGTGGGGTTTCTGAGAGTTGTGGAAATGAACGTGAGAGTGTGGATCTGGATAAGGTAGAAAGAGAATATGGCAAAAAGAAACTACCGGTATACAATATTATGAAAGTTATGAGAAAAAAATAGTGTATGTGTTATAAAATTGTGTTGATTAGAAGTGAGCATATCCATGTTTTCCTGTTGTGTAAATAAATTGTTTCTGAAAATTGTGAATGTGTCTCATGTTCTTGCTTGTAATTGCACAGAATTTTTGATAAACGTAAAGCATTTATTTTCTTACAGACACCCAACCACAGGTGCATCTGACAAGTGCTTAAGGGCATGAACACACACACACACACACATGTGTATGTGTGTATGTACATACACATGTGCAATTGCATGTGTGTACATACACACATACACATGCTAAGAGAAGGCTACTCTTTAATTTCTTTATATGGAACATGTATACATAAAAATGAATTAATCATTTGCAATGATTGATAGCTTTTTTCAATTATTTTGCTATATCTTCAATATATTGACACCCAAAACAAAATCCACTGAATGAATAATTTTCAATGATTGATAGCTTTTTTTCAAATATTTTGCTATATCTTCAATACATTGACCACCAAAACAAAATCCACTAGCTGCTCTCCAGCAAAGAAACTTGATGGATTACCAATGACCTTTTTTTCATTTTATGAGAACAAGTCACCCCCTTTTAAGAATTGACTACGATCACTCAAATTGATTGACAGCTTAAGTCTCAGTGGGGAGATCCATGTTCAGAATAGATTTTGATAAAAATTTTGACACAGTTGGGCAACACCTCCACTATTCCAAGAGATCAAATCAGATATATGCAATACATAGTGTTGAGGTTTTGAATCTTTAATAAAATCATCTGCGCCAAAGAAAGCACAACACTGTATATATGTATCTAGAAGATAACAATAACTGACAAAGTTACAGCCAAAATCATGTTATATGTGGTGTACATGCTTGGGCTCTGAGTTCTATTTTTTTCCGGAAAAGTCTATTAGTGTCTAAAAGCTGCATCTCACAGGATCTGTATTTCAAGGATCCGCCAACATATACATGTGCACACTAATATATATCATGCCAAATAAATGAAATTGATGTATTTGTGTAATAAGCAATGCTTTGTTGATTTCACGTAACATGTAAATGATTGCATGTTTCTGTGAAATGGGCAATGATTTGCAGAATGTGTGTAAAATTTCTTCAGACTGCCTATTTTACAAACTTGACACTTCTGTGAATTTGGCAAAACAAATAAAAACAAATTATGTAAGGTGCGGTTTCATAAATTCTTCAGTAAATGCTGGATATTTTATTGTTTAAAAAAATATTTTAAAAAGGTATACAGTATACTGCCCACTAAGCATATTGGGCTGTAATGGAGAATCACCACTGTTGTCGGTTTAAGCCAGTCTGTGACTGGTACCCCATGTGTGCTTCATGGTTTTGAGATCTCTTTCGACTGTTCTGTGCCAAGTGTGCTTTCACCTTCCTCTCTTGCACCTACCTTCTAGTATCCAGTGAAGGGCTGTCTGGGTGATTTGACTTTGCTCTCTTTGCATGACATGTCCAATCATAGACATATCCAGACAGACATAACTGTTTCCATGGAAACTTTACATTTTCATGATACATTTTCATGAATAGACTGAGGATACCCTTTCTCTCTCCAATCTTCTCATGTCTGTCTCTCTGTCTACTGTGTGACATAACATCACAATGATACATTGAAACCAGGATGAAATATCTGGATATGACGTCAGTAAAGTTTATTACTTTGTGGCACTGCTTGCAAGTATTTCTCACACTTCTACCCACTCATAGTCATTGCAGTTCCTATGTTTCCATGGAAATGGCTTATGAAAATATTACAAAACACAAGAGACACAATCTGCACACTCATGCTCTCATATACTCATGCACACATTCACATATGACACGAAGAAGAAAGAGAAACACCTGTAGGTGCTGGAGAGGACCCAGAGAAGCACTGTCTCCTCCCGCCCTTAGAACAATCCTGCACCACCCTTAGAGGCCTGCGCTGTGTTCACGATGGGTGCAGGCACGCGCAGGACACTCCATTAAGAATTCAAAGAACATAACTGCTCCCAAACAGAGGCAAAAGAGACCACAGGATGCAACATCGCAACAGCCTTAAAAGAAGTATCCCCATGGGTGTACCAGCCAGTATTTCATGACTTTTGCCCACCGGCAAAAGACACCACCCTCCAGCTACTGAGCACACCCTACAGACCAAACCACCCCTGCCCGCAGACAGATGAAGACAGTGCCACTCAAGACACAGCCATACGGTCCTATGTGCCCTCAAGAGAGAATCCCAAGTTGTAGTCTTTCCCACTGTCAACAGGACTTTCCCTGTGGTCAGTGGGTCTTTCCTCACCATCACTGGACCTTTCTCCAGGGTTAGCCTTGTCCAGGCAAAGAAGAAAGAGAAACACCCGTAGGTGTTGGAGAGGACCCAGAGAAGCACTGTCTCCACCTGCTCTTGGAACAATCAGTCCTGCACCACCCTTGGAGGCCTGCTCTGTGTTCACGATGGGTGCAGGCATGCACAGGACACTCCGTTAAGAATTAAAGGGACATAACTGCTCCCGAACAGAGGCAAGAGACCACAGGATATAACTTGTTGCAGCCTTAAAAGAAGTATTCCCATGGGTGTACCAGCCAGTATTTCACAACTGCAGAGCCCTACAGCAAAAGACACCAACCTCCAGCTGCTGAGCACACTGTACAGACCAAACCGCTCCTGCCCGCAGACCGATGAAAACAGTGCCACTCCAGACACAACCATATGGTCTTATGTGCCCTCAAGAGAGAATCCCAAGTTGTAGTCTTTCCCTATGTCAACAGGACTTTCCCTGTGGTCAATGGGTCTTTCCTCACCATCACTGGACCTTTCTCTGGGGTCAGCCTAGTCCAGACAAAGAAGAAAGAGAAACACCCGTAGGTAATTGACATCACACAAAAAGAGTGAAAAGATGTTAAAGGAAACAAGACAACATCTTAGTCACAATGAAATATAGGCATCACTAGCCGGAAAAGTCCTGCCTAGCATTGTGAAATAAAGCCCGTGACATACCTCCTCTGCCCCTCTCTCTCTTTATTGTTATCATCATTACTATTATCATTATTCATGAACACTGTGCACACCCAAGTCACTTGAATGTCTAGGCAAGGCGACATGACTACAAGATGATCGAAGACACACACACACACTCTCTCTCTCACACACACACACATGGTGTGATGGCCTAGAGGTAATGCGTCCACCTTGGAAGCAAGAGAATCTGAGTGGCGTGCTGGTTCAAATCACGGCTCAGTAGCCGATATTTTGTCCCCCTCCACTAGACCTTGAGTGGTGGTCTGGACGCTAGTTATTCGGATGAGACGAAAAACCGAGGTCCCGTGTGCAGCATGCACTTAGCACAGATAATTTTTTTTTAAACAAAAAACAAACAAAACCCACGGCAACACAAGGGTTGTTTGTGGCAAAATTCTATATAAAAATCCACTTCGATAGGAAAAACAAATAAAACTGCACGCAGGAAAAAAGTACAAAAAAGTGGGTGGCGCTGTCGTGTAGCGACGCGCTCACCCTGGGGAGGGCAGCCCGAATT
>NC_134882.1:13373940-13408940 GCF_041734735.1 Babylonia areolata
CATAGTACCTCCACATGCTGCAGAATGAGAAGAACTTATATGTAAATCGCCATTGTCAGACAGGAAGCATTTAAAAACCTTGGTAGATCAATATCAAAGCCAGAATGAACACTGTGAGTGTGATTGTCGGGATCGTGGCCACCACAGCCTGGTGGTATGGCTGGTTATGGCCCCTGATTTACGTGACGGCAGTGGTGATGGCAGCCTTCTACACGGCGCAGTGGAACCTGGTGCGTGGCAAACTGTATCAGCCTCCCCCTCTGCAACAGCATATCAATGTCGCCAGCGTCGTGCTGCAGAAAATGATGGTGTGTCGGTTTGTGTGTGAGTGTTGGTGTGTGTATGTTGGTTTTTGTGTGTGTGTGTTTGGCATGCAAAAAAGATGTATGCATGTATATCATATCACACAGCATAAAAAAAGACAGGGCCAGCAGGTTAAGCCAGTTTCCCTTGTCCATTCTGAGGGAACTTTAGTGATAGATAATATATTGTTGCACATGCCAAAAAAAAAAAAAAAAAAAAGCTTTAAATTGAACTTTGAAGACTAAGATACTATGCATTTATTGCGGTACTTGTTTGAAAAAGGAAAGTGTATGTTGAACAATCCCCAACAATGAAAATTTACCTTGATATGATGATTATGTTTTTTTTGTAATGTATCTTTGGCAGGAAAAAGAAGCATCGGTGAGCAGCACTCGTCCCTCAGTGACCCGGAAGACCCTCATCTCCCGCAGTCTGGACAATGCTCTGCAGGAGGTGCTGGATCTGATCTGTCGCGACTTCATCCTCAACTGGTATCGCGATCTGAGCTCTGACCACACCACCCTCATGAACAGTGTGCAGTGAGCCTGTTCTTCTAATCCTTTGGTGTCTCTTGTTATCTATTAACGTATCTGGTTATATTGTATCTGGTATGTTTTCTTGTAAAGATATGCTTACCTGTCTTTGTATGCATAAAAAGCAGCATATATTTATTTATGTTTTTTTTTTTATTGTATAATTTGAAGTGTTGTTTAATCTCTACATAAATCTTTTTTTTGCTCTCAGTTTGTATCTTGAGTTTAAAAAAAATCAGTTGTGTGTGTTTGTGAGGGCGTGTGTTCTTGAAAAAAGAACTTTTCCTGCAGGTTCAGCAATATACTGAATGCATGTTCTCATTGTTCTGTGTGTCAACAATAGATACTTTGCCATGTTTCACAAATATTCTTGTGACAAAGAGATACAGTTCATTTGTGCACATACGCAAGTTTGAATGTCACATGCTGGTTTCTTTATGACTTTGCTGAACAGGTGTGAAATGTGGCAGCTGATCGACAACATCAGCTCACGACTGGCTGACATTGATGTAGTGACAGTGGCAACCCAAGATGTTGTGGAGACTCTGTATTACCACTTCAGAAGTATACGACTGGCCCAGAAGAGGTATACACATAAAGCTTACTGGCTGCTGAATTCAGGGTGGATGTTTTGGACACACACACACACACACACACACACACACACACACACACACACACTGTACTCACACTCTGTACATACACGTACATACTCATTACAAATGAAAATCTCTCTTCCTTTCAAGTGCAGCATATGGATTCCCTCTTTTCTCCTGTCATAAACATGACCTTTCATTCTTCATTAGTCCTAATCTCACACAATACCCTTACCTATCTACCCCAGCTGCATAACTCTCATTCCCCAAGTGCCATAACTCTCACCCCCCTGGTGCCTTATCTCTGTGTGTGTGTGTGTGTGTGTGTGTGTCTTTCTCTCTGCCTCACTGTCTCTCTCTCTCTCTCTCTCTCTCTCTCTCTCTTCTGGGGTATGAAAATCATTGTATTCAGGAAAGGAGGGTTCTTGGGTGTAAATGAAAAATGGAAATATGGTAATGCAGACATCAATGTTGTTAATAGTTACAAGTATTTAGGGTTGCATTTCACAACCAAATTATCCCTGATATGTGCTGTGGAAGAGCTTGCCACTAAAGCCAAAATCAGAACAAGTCAACTACTCAGATGTCTTTGAACACTAGGAGATGTACCCAGGGAGGTCTTTTTTAAAATGTTTGATACCCAGGTTGCTCCTGTTTTACTATATGGCACAGAAATTTGGGGCTACCAACAGTTTGATGTCATTGAAAAGATACATGTGTTTGCATGTAAAAGGTACTTAAATGTTGGAATGCAGACACCAAACAATATGGTACTTGGAGAATTTAGCCGCTGTCCAGTGCATGTGTTAGCAGCCGAAAGATGCATACACTTCTGGCTTAAAGTGTGCAGCATGCTAGAGGAAAGACTGCCCAGAAAGGCCTATAACATATTAAACCATTTACAAGAGTTGGGCAAAAAGACGTGGGCGTTTTATATCAGGCAGTTGTTATGTGTCAACGAATCTGGAGATGTGTGACAACAGCAGAATGTTGGTGATGTAAGATGTTTCCTCTTTACAGTCAAACAAAGACTGAGCGATCAATATGGACAGACTTGGCATAATACTATTGAATCCAAAGACCGCTTTGAATTGTACAGTACTTTTAAGCAAATGCTCCAAACTGAAAAATACTTGGACTATAACATGCTTAAACGTTACAAAGATGCATACACAAAATTCAGACTTGGTATTTCGTCCATCAATATACATAAACTATGGTACAGATGGTAACAGTTGCAGTAATATTTTAGTGAGTGTACAGACAGTTCTGTAATGTTTTGTTGGTTAGTTTACCCTGTCACTTTCATGTTCTTTTATGTATAACAGTTATGAATCTGTGGTGTGTGTGTGTGTGCGTGTGGTGTTTATAAGTGTGTGTGCGTGTGTGTATTCAAGTGTGGGTGAATGTGCATATTTGTGCGCATGTGTTATATTTATAAGTTACATCATTGCTGGCATGCACATAGTGTTTTTCGTCTTTTTCCAGAGATGGAGACTCAGGGGAGGGCACTCAGAACCCCTTCCTGCTGCACCCCTGGCTGCGTGACAAAGAGCAGGAGGGGGAGTGTCTGCGTCAGGTGACGGAAGCCTTGCTGCTCATCCTCCTGCCTCCCTCCTATGCCCGCTGCGACAGTCATCGGCACCTGCTGCGAGAAATCATCTCCACCTCGGGTACAGCATCCATACACATACACACACACACCTCACACACACATACACAACACTTACACACACTTACACACACACACACACACACACGCACACACACACACACACACATTGACAATTTCAAGATGCTATCTGCTATTGCAGGAGGTTTGCTGCATAGTCCAATTGGACATTTGTTATAGTTGTTACAGTTGTTTGATGTTAGCGTTTCCTTCTATATTGTGTCTATGTCTCCTGTTTTAATGCTTTATTTTTTCCAATGCTCTGTATCTTTCCCCACTACACACACACACACACACACACACACACACACACACACACATGCGCACACACGCGCACACACACATACACACACACCATTTTTCACCCTCTGCCCAATACCGTTCCCTCCACCACGCCCCGCCCTCCACCCTCCCGCACCCCCCCGCACCCCTCACCACCCCCCCTTTTTTTTTCCCGTCTAATATCACTTAAAGTGGAAGACGTTAAACTGAAGACTACTACTACTATACACACACACACACACATATTTTGTTTTTTACTGTTTAAGATCACTTAAGTGAATACACATGAATTAATGATCAGCCATCATCTCCACCTCAGGTATGGTGGTGCTGAGCTACTGGGTCTGTTACTGTGACTGCTGTTATCATATGTTTTCTGTACTCATTTTTTTAATATCCTGTGTATTGAGACTTAAATGTGGAATGGAAAAAAAAAAAATCACTGGGTGAATTAGATAGATTATTTTGGTAAACTGAGCAGGTTCAGTGTACTTTCTCTTACTGATATTTTTGATGGATCCATCTAAAAGAAATAAAATAATTACACGTGCTATTTTATGACCCATTGGTGCAGACTTTGGCAGGTAAAAATGTCCTTTTTTTTTGTCATTTTGAAATTGCATGAGATCTGTGCTACATACAACTGGACCTGGTCTGCTCGTTTCTATATTGTGGATGCCAAAGTTTCATCACTCAAATTTAATCACTTCAGTGATGATTCTATATGTGTTGTGTGTGTGAGTGTGTGTGAGTGCATGCATGCCTGTATACGTGTCAGTGCGTATGTGTGATTTCTGGTAACGTTTTGTTCTTCATTCTAACTCCATTGTTGACAATAGTTCTACATACTCTTCTTTCAGTATAAAAAAAGTCTCATTTTCTTTGCTTCTTTCTTTTTTTTTTATTCATAGAAACAGAACAGTAATTGATTTTCTAATGTTAATTAAGTTGTGACTGCTTGGTTGCACTTTCTATTCACAATTATTTTGATATATTTATTTATAAATGTGTGTAATTTTGCCATATTATTTTATTTCATTTTTCTGTTAATGTTTTACACAAACCTATGTGATAGACCTTTAAAGCCTGGTCAGCGCATTGGGTTTATGCGAAAGTCAGGCATCAGCTGCTTTTTAAAAAGAAATTGTTTTAATGGCAGATGTGTGGTGAAGTGTATATGTGAATCTGTCTGCACACTCTGACGTCAACCTCCTTGTAACGGAACCTGGGTGGCAGTGTTCCAGGTGACGATGGACATGCTGTGTGACCCTGACTACATCAACCAGAAGATCCTGGCCTACATTAAGCAGCAGGAGAAACTGATGGCTGACACCAAGCGCACCTACACCTACGCTGCCTCTTACGAGGACTTTGTCAAAATGATCAATGATTCCGACAGTCTGGATGAACTCAAGCAGATGAGGTACACAGTCTTTTTTTCTTTTCAGTATTCTTTAAATGTTTGAATGAGAAACACACACACACACACACACACACACACATATATATATATATATATATATATATATATATATATACACCCCCAAAAAAAGGGAAAAAAGAAAGAAACTGTGATAATACAATAAAAAAAAAAAAAATAATAATAATTCAAATTTTCAGTCTATTTTTATACTTTCATTTTCTTTTCTTTAATTCTTTTTCCAGTATATTTTCAGTTAAAACCATTCCAAAAAGGATTTTTTTCCCCCCTAAAACTTCGCAGCACATCACTGACATTTCTGCTGAAAACGAATTAAAATCAGTGTTTGTTTTTGTTTTTTTTTAGATTGGATACAGGTTTACAGATAAGATATAATCTGTACATTGTGAAGTTCCAAAAATTATATTGCTCAGAATATTGATGAGGAACACAGCCATGCTTATATTGTTATTATCATTCATGAGAGATGATTTGTGTTGTATTTGCCAAATTGCAGTTCTTTAAAAAAAAATCTAAATGTAAAATATTCAGTAAGTTTTGAAATGATTTTGAATCTTAGTGGTGTGTAGTAAATATTTAAGATATAATTTATGTTTTTGATCGCTTCATGTCTGATAATAGTTATGTCAGAAGTATACAAGAAAAGATACAAGAAAAAAATCTTTAGTGACCAAATACAAATTGTACATTTTTTTCAAGCTTTTGCTTTGAGTTTGTTGTTTCCTATGGTTCTTCTTGTGGGGGTAAAAGTCAGTGTGTACACAGGACAGTGTTTTAGTGTGCATGTGCATCTATATATTTGTGTTTGAATGCACATGCAAACTTGTATTGGAATTTGTGTATTCACATTCTGGAGTGTTTTGTTGTTTTGTGCATATTTATATTGGATTGTTGTTGTCACATTTTGATGCCCTTTGTTGTGTTTCAGATACAAAATCATCTCTGAAATCATGCAGGCAACAACCATAAACAACCTGAAGAAGGCTCAAGGAATTAATACAGGTGAGGAAAATGTTTTCTGCTGCAGAAGAGAGGAGACAAGACAGAGAGACAGAGAGAGAGAGAGAGAGAGAGAGAGAGAATATGAACGGATGAAAGAAAATGTTTTATCAAATATCGGCCAAAGGCCACAATCAAAACCGGGAGAAGGAGGTAAGGGGGTAAGGGAAGGATGAGAGAGTGGGAGTGGGTGAGTGAGGTGGGGAAAGGTACTGGGAGTATAAGAGAAATCGAAACTTTTTTATTGAGGGAAAAGGAATAGGGCACTTATCGGCCTGTTTTCATCCTACCCTCGTAAAGAAAACGTATAAACTAATCTAGGAAATACAAGAAGACTGAAAAATAAAACAGTAGGAAAAAAAATACATACACATCGCATGGCAACAACAAGAAGAACAAATAAACGGCATAGAAAATACACAATTCTCCACAAAATAACACAGTATGCATATGCGTGAAGGAGAGAGGAAAGGAAGATGGTAAGGAAGGAAGAGATATGAAGAAGGAGAGAGAGGAAAACTGTTGAAAGAGAGAGATAGAGATTAGCACTTTGAAATGACCACTCTGCTTAATATGTATTTACTTTTCAGATAAGGAGAGTTCCCCCAAAAGTACAGCTAAGGGGGAACTACTCAAAGCAAGAAACTTAAAGCGCTACATAAATCAGGTTTGTGGTATTGATATTATTGAAACTGAAAGACTGAAACTGTTGAATGTGAAAATGCTTTTTTTTTTTTTTATCTGATTGTAATGATCAACATACTAGTTAAAAAATATGATGCATAGTAATGGTTGGGTCTTTTGATAACTGTATATAATACTTTTGATTGATCATAACATGTGGATACACCCACAGGCTCAATGCACACTTTTGTGCGCTCGCGTGCGCACAGACACACACACACACACACACACACACACACACACACACACACACACACACACACACACACACACACACACTCTCTCTCTCTCTCTCATCATCAACATCATGATTGCAGTTGCAGATAAACCAGTGTACTGGATCATGAAATAGCATCTCACAGATTGACATATGATGATGAAAGGTAGAGAGAGAAATTGGTGGGGGGTGGGGGTGGGGGGAGGACATCCTTCTGTGGAAGGTTTCAGTTTCAAGGTGTCCAAGCAAGCTGACTGATCCATGTAGGCTGCACCACTTAAGCGTTAAGATAAAAAGGGAGAATGGTGGGTGGGAAGATGCTTGACTGAAGCATGCTGGTCAGGCCTTGACAGCCTACCAAATAGTAGTAGGTAGTAGTAGTCCTCCTTCAGTCATGGCTGACCATGGATAGAGTATATCCGGCCTAATGTCTAATTGGGCTGTCTGCTTGGACCAAGCAGCGTCGCCTGTGACTGTAGAGACCGATGCGAGAGAGACAGTCTCTGTCGCAGCGATCACATGTGTAAGCTGATGCTGGTCTGTCGGCTGCCATCCCTTTTCTGCGAGCTCGCTTTTCTGCTGCAGCAGCTGATAGTTTGTCCTCACCAAATCCGTAGCTGATTCTTGAGAGTGCTTCTCCATCTGTTGCGGTCATCTGCAAGGCCCTCCCAGGACTCAGTGTTGATCTCAAGTGCCTTCATGTCACGTTTGCAAACGTCTTTGTATCTCAGCTGTGGGCGGCCGATGCTTCTCTGCCTACCAAATGCTGCAGGATAAAAAGACCATCCCCCCCCTTCCCCCCCATACCCCCATCTCCCTGGAAAAAAAAGTGCACATTTTATTTAATGTGATTTTATGTGATCATTGTGCCAGCAGTCTGCTATATTTGACACAGTCAACACTAGAGTATATATTTTTTAAGAATTTTGAACAATAGCCTTGGAATTGATCTATGCTGTTGTGATTTTTTTTTTTTTTTTTCAAATTGAATTTGATTCTATTCATATAAATTTTGGGGGGCGTGAATTGTTGCGTTCAGCTGACTGTGGCCAAACAGCTGGTGGAGAAGCGCATGCAGGGGTTGGGAGGTAACGGAGGTCCACAGCAGTCCCCGTCCTCAGCAGACCATGATGTCACCCTGCCTGGGCAAAAGGTAAGGTGCTGGGAAGGGTTGATGTTGGGGGGGGGGGTGGGGGTGGGGGGGGGAGGAGAATTGAAAAATAGGGATCTGGGGGAGATGAGAGTCTTGGGGGGTGGGGGGGAGGGTGCAGAGTGTAAGAGAGTCCTGATGCTTGGGGAGATGAGAATTATGGTGTTGAGGGGTGGGGGGGGGGATATGAGAGTTAGGGCATTGCGGGAGATTAGAGTTAGGGCACTGGGTAGGATGAGAGTTAAGGCGTTGAGGGGTGGGGGGGTGGGAGATTAGAATTCGGGCACTGGGTAGGATGAGAATTAAGATGCTGGGGGAGATGAGAGTTAAGGCGTTGAGGGGTGGGGGGGGGGGGAGATTAGAGTTAGGGCACTGGGTAGGATGAGAGTTAAAGCCTGAACCGGACTATAAATGGCGGGCGATTTGAATCAAGCCAGTTTCTCACCAGAGTCTGACATTGTGATGTCGGTGAAGGTTTATTCAAAATAAAAGCCTAATAAAGCTACGGTTTGGCTTCATTTATGGCAGAGAGCGAGATTTGCCTAGCAGCTTCCAATCTAGACCTGAATTGACTTTGGAAAGTACAAAATGTGTCAGCTACACGTAATACAAAATTTGAATGCAGAGAAAAGGGGCGGAGCTAGAGCCGTTTGTGTTTGCGCTAGACGTGTCTGTCAGATAAAAATAGCACCAGCACGTGGTACTGTCCGGTGAGAATTGGAAAGCATGCAGACAGCCCCTCGACGTTGGCAACCGTAAACGACCACATTGTTTGTAAAACATGCAAACGGAGAGAAATATGACGATCTACTAACCTTTCTTGGACTGGAATGATCACATAAACAGCCGGCGAGTGACCTCCACAAAAACTGTGATTGACGCTCGTAACCCCCGGCGCCAGTCTGAAGTGAGAGTGCTGGAGAGGAAACAGTTTCGGTTTTGGGAGCAGGTGTGGCAGGAGTACACGGATATCTTTCTCCGCTAACAGTGAGTCGGTCTTTGTTTTGCTTTCACCTCCCGCATGTTTACATTTCTACCGGACACGTGCTCGCGCTTTTTATAGATGAACTCCGCCCCTTTCCCTTTTATGGATAGGCTCTAGTGCGCATGCGCAACCGAAACCTTGCTCTCGGGAGTTAAGACTTTAAGATGCTGGAGGGGATGGGAGTTAAGGTGTTGAGGGGTGGGGGTGGGGGGATGAGAGTTAGGGCACTGGGTAAGATGAGAGCTAAGATGGTGGGGGGGATGAGAGTTAAAGCGTTGAGGGGTGGGGGGGGGGTGGGAGATTAGAGTTAGGGCACTGGGGGGATGAGAGTTAGTGCACTGGGGGGATGAGAGTTAGGGCACTGGGGGGATGAGAGTTAGGGCACTGGGGGGATGAGAGTTAGGGCACTGGGGGGATGAGAGTTAGGGCACTGGGGGGATGAGAGTTAGGGCACTGGGGGGGGTGAGAGTTAGGGCACTGGGGGGATGAGAGTTATTGGTCATCGGAGATGAAAGATGGTAATTGGGGATGAGAGTTATGGAGCTTGGGGAGACAAGAGAGTTAGGGCATTGAAAGGGATTAGGACTAAGGAAGAATGAAGGATCAGGTGTATGGTGTTCGGAGCGAAGAGGGCAGAGAGATTTTTGCGTGTGTATCTGTCTGTCTGTGTACATGCATGCATGTGTGCGTGCACACACACATGGACACACACACACACACACACACACACACACACACACACACACACACACACACACACACACACCCTCTCTGTCTCTCTGTCTCTTTGTTTCTCTGTCTCTGTCTCTCTCTCTCTCTCTCTCTCTCTCTCTCTCTCTCTCTCTCTCACACACACACACACACACACACAACAGAAAACAAAACCCACAACACAACCACCAGCACCCCTTTCCCACCTGACAGGAAAACAAAAACTCAACAGAACAAAACACAGAAACAGAAAGACAGACAGACAGACAGCACTGTAGTTTGACGCTGGTGGTGACCGCCCCAGGTGCTGTCATTCGCCGTGATCATGGAGAAGCCCAAGGCCAGAGAGTTCTTCATGCGTTTCTTGGAGCTGGACGGGAAGGACTTCATGTTGGCGTGAGTCGCACTTTGGTTTGGATGGTTGGTTGCTTGGTGCTAAGTGTGTCACCGAGGGATGTAGCTCATAATCGTCATTATTTTGTGCGAGCTATGTTGCGTTTGTGTGTTTGTGTTTGTGCAAAGAATGCTCTTCAATAATTATTGCCACTATTGTCAGTATGACTGTTTTGATCATACAGTTATGTGTATAGTAGATTAAATCAATATTTGTAAAGTACTTGGAGTGTCAAAGAAAAATGAACAGTTATTGTTTTCTAATATTTATCTGTTCACATTTATTGTATATTTTATATTATTTCAAATTCATCTTATTTCCAGGTTTTGCATAGATGTCGAGGGACTTCGTTCCAGCAACAAGGTATATTTCTCTCTCTCTGTCTCTCTCTGTCTCTTTCCCACTTTCACTCCCCCCCCTTTCCTTCTTTCCCTCTCTGTCTGTCAACTTCTCTTTGTCTGTAGGTTCAGTATGAAAAATCTGCTTCAAACAATTAAAACAGAAAATTTCCTCCAGGCTCACTGAAATCCACATCACCAGATAAACAAGTGAAAAATAAGATTAAAAAAAAACCCTTTTAGTTTGAGTTTTGGGTCTGCAACATTCTCGCCCTTCTCTCTTGTTGATATTCATGTTATGATGACGCTGCTTAGGAGCTTACAGTTTTCATCTTAACAAAGATCTGGTTTTGTAGAAGAGGCATCTTGTGTCACTTTAGAAGACAGTTGCTTCCCTTCTGCCAAAATAATGTCAACATTCAGTGCTTCAGATGAAGGACATTGCCTGGTAGGCACTGACACGGACAGGTACTAGTCTCCCATTCTCTGGGGTTTTGATCGAGTGTTCATAGAGTAATACAATGTAGGAGTGTCCATTCGAACCAGCGCCCTCAGATTATCTCGCTTCCTAGGCGGACGCCTTACCTCTAGGCCATCACTCCACTAGTAGTAGTACATTGTAAAGATAATAGATGCAAGAGATGAACAAGACATGCATTGAAGTCAGAAAGTGTTAGCTGCCATCTTTGCGGACATTGGCACATGAGCAATGTTTTAGTCATGGGAGGAGAGCTAATAACATGTCCATGTACACTATGTAGGAAGGACAAGTGCTAGGAAATGTGACAAAATTTGAATAATGATTTTTTAAAAAAAGGAAAGAAATTAAAGAAAAACTGAAAATAAATTTATAAGGTACATGTGTTTTTATTTTTTTTCCTATGGTTTCATTTGTCACAACAGATTTCTTTGTATGAAATTTGGGCAGCACACTTGTGGGAGAGCATGTCATTACATTGCAGTGCCACCCCTTTTTTCTGCCTGCAAATGTATTTGTTTTCCTACAGAATTTTGCAAGGAAAAGTCCTTTTTTGTTGCTGTGCATTCTTTTATGTGCATGAAGTGCATGCTACGTATGGAACCTCAGTTCATCAGAGTGGAGGTGTGTCGTGGAGTGGAGGTGTGTCGTGGAATGGAGGTGTGCTGTGGAATGGAGGTGTGTCATGGAATGGAGGTGTGTCATGGAATGGAGGTGTGCTGTGGAATGGAGGTGTGTTGTGGAATGGAGGTGTGTCGTGGAATGGAGGTGTGCTGTGGAATGGAGGTGTGTCATGGAATGGAGGTGTGTCGTGGAATGGAGGTGTGTCATGGAATGGAGGTGTGCTGTGGAATGGAGGTGTGTCATGGAATGGAGGTGTGCTGTGGAATGGAGGTGTGCTGTGGAATGGAGGTGTGTCATGGAATGGAGGTGTGCTGTGGAATGGAGGTGTGTCATGGAATGGAGGTGTGCTGTGGAATGGAGATGTGTCATGGAATGGAGGTGTGCTGTGGAATGGAGGTTTGTCATGGAATGGAGGTGTGTTGTGGAATGGAGGTGTGCTGTGGAATGGAGGTGTGCTGTGGAATGGAGGTGTGCTGTGGAATGGAGGTGTGTTGTGGAATGGAGGTGTGCTGTGGATGTCGGGTAGGTGGACCAGCACCATGTGGGCACAGAGGTGTACCAGCAGTACGTGGCAAAGTCCACCCGGCCCCTGCCGATCGACAAGGCCACCATCCGTGGCATGGAGACTTTCCTCAGGGGGGACGGGGTAAGTCTGTCTGTCTGTTGTCTGTCTGTCTGTCTGTCTGTGTGTCTGTTGCATCTGACTATAACCATCAAGAACAGCAGAGGAGGTAACTGCTGTCCTCAGGTATCTCAGGATTTGATTAGTGGAGAGTGTCATAGCCAAGTTACGTTCCCCATCTCTCGGCCAAGAGGGCTGTGACAGGGGGGTACAGTGCTGTTGTAGGGTGTCTGTTATAGGTATTGGAGGTCTTACTGCACTGGTAAATGCAATCACATGCATGTAAATGTGTGCACACACGTGTACACGCATTTACACAAACACATACATTTACACATACACACACACAAACATAGACTCACATTTATATACACAAACACACATTTACACTTACATGCACACTCACACACACACACACACAGACACACACACACACACACATGTTATTGAGGATTCTTATTTCTTGCTGCAGAGAGTCTCAAGTTTTTAGCTGTTAGTACATACTGATTAGAAGTAGACCCTGACTAGTACATATTATTCTCTCACACAAACTTTACATGTATTCTCTTGCTCTTTAACCTGCTCACTCCTCCACTTGTACCTTTCTTGCTATACTATTTGATTTATCTATCTTTTAGTCAAAAGATATTAAAGAAAAAACAAACATATACAAACAAACATACACATGAACACCTTTCAAGACGCTCCCATTTTTTTTGGATTGGTCTTGGCAAAAGGGGAAAAAGTTTGGGATGTTAAAAGAGGTGATTCATTACTCATATCATACATGAGAATACTACACAATGTGAAACAGACTCATTTGAAACCTGAACTTAAGCAGTAGTAGGCCTCCTTCGGTCATGGCTGACCATGGATAGAGTATATCCGACCTAATGTCTAATTGGGCTGTCTGCTTTGACCAAGCAGCGTCGCCTGTGACTGTAGAGACCAATGCAAGAGAGACAGTCTCTGTCGCAGCGGTCACATGTGTAAGCTGATGCTGGTCTGTTGGCTGCCGTCCCTTTTCTGTGAGCTCACTTTTCTGCTGCAGCAGCTGACAGTTTGTCCTCACCAATCTGTAGCTGATTCTTGAGAGTGCTTCTCCGTCTGTTGCGGTCATCTGCAAGGTCCTCCCAGGACTCAGTGTTGATCTCAAGTGCCTTCATGTCACGTTTGCAAATGTCTTTGTATCTCAGCTGTGGGCGGCCGATGCTTCTCTGCCCCGTGGCGAGCTCTCCATAAAAAATTAAGCAGTTTTTACAATATTATGGTCACCACATTGTTCTGGTAGTGTACATTCATCTGTTTGCATTTTCACTACAAGTAACATCAAACAGCGATAGGGGGAAAACTGCTGGGTAAGGAAAAAGTTGCTGTTAGGCATCTGAGTGAGTAAATGTGTGTGTCTCTTGTCTGTGTCTGTGTGTTTGTATCTGTGTATATGCATGTGTGTCCTTGGAGTCATGTGGGCTACAAACAACTTTTGTTTCTACCCAGTGATCTGCATCGATTCAGTGGCATTATTCCCATACTGCACATTCCGAGTCCCACACACCCACACCCCATACACAGCCATACCTGGGTTACACCTGCAGCAGTCTCAGTGCTGGCGGTCCACAGGGATCAATTTCTTCTTCGTTTGTGGGCTGCAACTCCCACATTCACTCGTTGGCACACGAGTGGGCTTTTACATGTATGACGGTTTTTACCCAGCCATGTAGGCAGCCATACTCCGTTTTCGGGGGTGGATTGATATAATTTGCTCTGGTGGTTTTTGTGTGTCAGGGGCCAGAGGCTTTCTACGAGGCGGAACGACAGGTGAAGGAAGAGCTGGAGAAACAACACTACCACTCCTTCTTTGTCAGCGACCTCTACCACCAGTACATCTCCACTCTTGAGGAGGAGGAGGAAGAGGAGGAGGAAGAGGAGGAGCTGGATAATCTGTCTGTTGTGTCCAGTGAGTGTTTGGATGGGTCAAGAGGGTGGTGGTGGTGGGGATAGTGGGGGAGGGGGGGGAGAAGTGTTAGGGTTGGAGGTGGTGGTCAAAATGAATAATTGGTTGTTGCTGTGTATTGTATATGATGTGTCTGCTGCTGTCTTGTTTGCTTTCATGGATGTATGTTCTTTTATGGACACCACCTTTATTGGATTTGTTTTCATTATGGTAGGATTTCGTTTGAAACTACTTTGATCCACTTTGGGAGATTTTATTTAGTTTGAAACGACTTTGGCCCGCATAGTGAGATTTTTTTTGTTGTTGTCACACATAACTCTCCCTTTGAATCACTGCCGCCTTTTACTGACAGCCTCGGACAAAATGTGTTTCTGCTGCAGAAGTGCAATAACTTGCTGCCTTTTTGCCATTTAATAAACAACAGCAAAGGGCTTAAGTTTGGTGATAAACCTACAAACACTTGAACAGTGGTATCATTTTAGGTAATCTGAACTAATATAACTGTTCAGTTTTGTCGGTCCATGGCTCATGAATTCAGATCAGAAAAGGGTAACAACCCACATCAGAATTAAAAATAGTGCTGGTTTTTCGGTGCTGTTTGGTATTGGTGAAAGTAATGAATTGCAGATCTGTAATTCACAGAGTTACAATTTTCGTGTCTTACCATCGTGAGTTGTGGAATAATGATGATCTCATGAGACGAAAAGGAAACCAGTCAGATACTTCCTTGTCCCCTCCAAAATGTAGCAATGACTCTGAATGTATCATCTTGTCACTGCCCAGATGAACTGTTCCTCGACGACAAGGGGGAGGAAGTGGAGGAGGAAGAAGAACTGCTGGCCGACCAATCGTATCACGCCAGGCAGTTGCTACGGCAACTGGACACAAAGATCACCAACAAGACCCAGGCCATGCAGGCCCTGCTATCTTCTCACAAACTAGAAAAGGACAAGGTGACCAGAAAACAACAACAACAACAACAACACCAACAACAGAACATAAATGAAAACAAACAACACTCCACCCCCCTCTGAAAAACAGACAGCACTAACAAACTAATAACAGAGTGTGTAGCATGAATGTGTGTGTGCTTCCAAGCATGCACACATCCTTGAAGATATGTGTGTGTGTGTGTGTGTGTGTGTGTGTGTGCATCAGTTTTTTTTTCGTTTGTTTGTTTGTTGTTGTTTTTTTTTTTGCTCAAAGATGCATGGTTCTTTTGTGGCAAGTGTTGGAATGGCTAAAAAAATAAAATAAAAAAAATGAAAAAAAGTGGAACATTGTGATAACATGTGTACCAGCTGTGTGACACATGACAGTCTTGTGATAACATGTGAAAAAGTGTTAAAACACATGATGGTGTTGTGAAGACAGGTGAAAAAGCTGAATGATGTGACTGTATTTTTTTGACAGGTGAAAAAGCTGTATGATGTGACTGTATTTTTTTGACAGGTGAAAAAGCTGTATGATGTGACTGTATTTTGTTGACAGGTGAAAAAGCTGTACGATGTGACTGTATTTTGTTGACAGGTGAAAAAGCTGTATGATGTGACTGTATTTTGTCGACAGGTGAAAAAGCTGAATGATGTGACTGTATTTTGTTGACAGGTGAAAAAGCTGTATGATGTGACTGTAGTTTGTTGACAGGTGAAAAAGCTAAATGATGTGACTGTATTTTGTTGACAGGTGAAAATCTGAATGACATGGTGTTATGCTGACATATGAAAAAGTTAAGTTAAAAACAATACAAGGTGGTGTAAAATCAAAGGTACCTTAAGATGAAGATATAACAATGTTTTGAGTCACAGACTCTTTCTCAAGTGTAGAGAGGTATCGGCAGGCCTCAGTAGACTGCTGGAGGTGAGTGCGCCTCAGTGACTGGAAATCGCAGTTCAGCTCACTGACTTGGTATTGGTGCCTTTTTTTTTTTTTTTTTCCTTTTTTTTCCCTTGCAGAGAAGGTTATATTTGTCAAGAAACATGTAAACACATTTTACATTTGGGTAAACAATATAACAAAATACATTGTTTGATTCCAACAAAAACAATGAAGCATTACACCGTAGAATCTGCTTCAAGGAAAACACATAAACACTGACCCTCGCTTCACTGAAGTTATATCATTCATCCAACTTCAAGGTTTTTGTTTTTTTTGTTTTTTCATCTCCCCAATCCGAACAAACACACACACACAGTGAGGCCCCCCCCCCCCCCGCCCTCCCCACACACACACTCTTTAACGTATAATCCCTCGGTCAATATACCACAAAACTAGCAACATAATCTCCTTCTGAGACATCGAGGGAACACCGAGAATAATCCAGTTTAGTACAGGTTCTTAGAATGTACAAACATAATCATGAAGAAAAAACAACAACAACAGTATTATCAATTATGGTATTGGTATCTTTGTTTTACAAGGTACAGCAGTCACCATTATTTCATGTGAGAAAAAAGCTGTATGACACATGACAGTGTTGTGATGACAGGTGAAAAACTGTATCACACATGACAGTGATGTGATGACAGGTGAAAAAGCTGTATGACACATGACAGTGTTGTATTGACAGGTGAAAAAGCTGTATGACGCATGACAGTGTTGTGACGACAGGTGAAAAATCTGTATGACACATGGCAGTGTTGTGACGACAGATGAAAAACTGTATCACACATGACAGTGTTGTGACGACAGGTGAAAAACTGTATCACACATGACAGTGTTGTGGCGACAGGTGAAAAAGCTGTTTGATACATGACAGTGTTGTGACGACAGGTGAAAAAGCTGTTTGACACATGACAGTGTTGTGACGACAGGTGAAAAAGCTGTACGACACATGACAGTGTTGTGACGACAGGTGAGTTTCAGTTTTCAGTTTCTTAAGTAGACGTCGCTACGTTCGGACAAATCCATATATCTGTTCCACTTCATCTGCTAGGCAGATCAGCAGCATAAACCAGCACACTAGTTCAGGCCTTGAGTTCATGCATATGTATTTATGTTAACATCAGAGTCAGTTTCTTCTTACAGAATTTTGCCAGAGCACAATACTCTTGTTGCCATGGGTTCTTTTTCTGTGCCCCGAGTGTGTGCTGCACATGGGACCGCGGTTTATCATCTCCTCTGAATGACTCAGGATGATTTTCTAGTCAAACAAGTCACATGTGGAGTGATGGCCTAGAGGTAACGCGTCCGCCTAGGAAGCGAGAGAATCTGAGCGCGCTGGTTTGAATCACGGCTCAGCCGCCGATATTTTCTCCCCCTCCACTAGACCTTGAGTTGTGGTCTGGACGCTAGTCATTCGGATGAGACGATAAACCGAGGTCCCGTGTGCAGCATGCACTTAGCGCACGTAAAAGAATCCACGGCAACAAAAGGGTTGTTCCTGGCAAAATTCTGTAGAAAAATCCACGTCTATAGGAAAAACAAATAAAACTGCACGCAGGAAAAAATACAAAAAAATGGGTGGCGCTGTAGTATAGCGACGGGCTCTCCTTGGGAGAGCTGCCGGAATTTCACACGGAGAAATCTGTTGTGATAAAAAGAAATACAAATACAAATAAAAAAGGGTGAGAGCCAGGATTTGAGCCCAGACCCTAATGGACGCTGTGTTGGCAGGTAAGAAAGTCTTGACCATTCTGCCACCTGTCTTCCTGACAGGTGAAGAAGCTGTACGAGGACCTGGAGCAGGAGGTGGACAAGATGCGCTGTGAGCAGCGGGAGCTGGAGGTCCATATAGAGCGCACCAAGCTGTGGACGGAGAACATCGGGCACTGGACTGTCTCTGTTGTCAGCGCTTCTGTGAGTTGGTCTGTGTGTGTTTGTGTGTTGTGTGTGTGTGTGTGCGTTTGTGTGTGTGCGTGCATGCTGGGGTGTGTTTGACGTCATACGCAAGCATGTCACTGCTAGCTCCGGAGAGACCCTTTTCAACAATGTTCCACTGGGGACGGTGGTTTTTTTGGTTTTTGTTTCCAGTTCCTGGAGGAAATGCGTATTTTCTTTTATTTGGATTGATTTCTAGGTAGATTGAGTGGTAACTAGTTGGAACTGGTCTTTTTAGTGATGTTATGTTGATTTAAGTTTTTCCTTTGTTGGTTTCATTTTGAATGATTGTGTTTTGTTTAAGTTAGTTTTGGGGAGCTTTGGGGGAGGGTGTTATCAGCCCAGATGTAGCTCTTGGCAGTTGTGTGGACAGTAAAAAAACATAGCTTGCTTTTGACTTGTCTGCCATTAACTACAGATGTGTGACTGTATACAGCAATGACACTGACTTGAATTTGCTGCCTGTCAGCAGTCTTCAGCACCAACCAACACTCCTCCAACACACCTCTGTGAGGTGTTTTTTTGTATTTTTTTTTTCTCCATGATTGATTTGGGCTGTTTTCTGTTTATGAGTGCTTGTGTGAAGGGTTGTATGTGGTTAGTCACTTTTGGGCATGGCTGCTTGGGAGTGGTGAGTGATTGCCAGCACATCCCCGGTCTATTTTTTTATTATTTTTTTTTTTTATGTAAGCTTATCTATTATTTATTCACCTTTTTTTTTTCTCAAGGCCTGTCTAAGTGCGTTGGGTTACACTGCTGGTCAGGCATCTGCTTGGCAGATGTGGTGTAGCGTATATGGATTTGTCCGAACGCAGTGACACCTCCTTGAGCTACTGAAACTGAAACTGAAACTGCCAGCACATCGATAGAATTACTTTCAGAAATGTGCTATAGAAATACCTTGAATTGTTATTATCATTTATTATTATTACACATGGCAGGTGGAGGTGGAGGAGGAGCGTAAAGTGCCCCAGTTCGTCCTTCTGGTCAGCCTGGACCTTGCCTCCCCGTCAGGGAGTGGAGAGAACAGCAAGAAGCATTTTCTCTCTGCAGCTGTGCCCACCACGGCCGCCCAGAGGGCCTCAGAGTCCTCCCAGGGCTGGGCTGTTCAGAGGAACCTGGACGATTTCTATGCTCTGCATGACAAACTTACTCAGGTGGGTGAGTGGGTGCCTGGAGTGGGAAAGCCACTGGATGATGTTTGTTAGGACTGGGTGGTTGAGAAACTTGGTGCAGACAGGTTTGGTTGAAAACAAAATGTACACAGAGCCATATTTCTTCTTCTACGTACCTGCACTGAGAGTTGTTTGGTTAAAAAGAAAAATAGATAGATAGATAGATAGATACTTATACACAGAGCTGGGCTGCTTCTTTGTACATGGGCTGCTTCTCCCTCTTCCATTCAAATCTATGGGTGGGCTTTTGTGTATAATTGACCACTTTCACTCTGCCATGCCGGCTGTCATAGTTCATTTTCATGATATGCTTACTGGGTATTCTTTTCATAACTCACCAGATGCTGACAAGAATTACATGATCTTTAATGTACGTATTTGATCTTCTGCATGTGTATACATTTGAAGAAGGTTGATGGTCTGACAGGGCTGCACGTATGTTGTCCTGGGAGATTGGAGGATTCTCCATCCTTTTCCCACGAGGCGTCATGTCCAGGATTCAAACCCAGGACCTTCAGATTGAAAGTCCAGCACTGTAACTACTCGAATGTCGTGCCTGTCAGAGTTGCAGGAACATTTATGATTCTTTTTGTGGTTTCCATGGGCCGTTACCACAAGTCTGAGTTGTGATAATTATCCTGTTAACAGGAAAAATGTCTTTTGCTTTTTACAAATAGGAATCTTTCATAAGCTTGTGAAAATGATACTGACATTGAATATTTTCAGTCTTTGCAACAGGTCTTTTATAAAAGCTAGATAATTCTTACTACTTTTAGAGTCAATATTGAGTAGTCAGTTAAAAGAATGTTTTTATTTACTCTTGCACGCACGCGTGTGTGCGTGTGTGTGTGTGTGTGTGTGTATGTGTTCAGCATTGTGTCAGAGGTTTGAGAAGTGTATGAACACACTGTGGATGTCTTGTCTGTGCTGCCCACACTATATGCCTGAGTTTACATGCTGCAGATTGGATCGTGGCTGCAGAAGAAAGACCTGCCCTCTCAGAGCAGAGGTCCCTTTCGCTCTATGGATGCTGCATACCTAGAGAAGGCCAAGGCCTTGCTTAGTGACTACCTCACGGTGGGCATTCTTCTTCTTCTTGTTATTGGTGTTATTATCATTATTATCATTGTTGTTGTTGTTCTTCTTCTTAGTACTATTTTTATTTCTATTATTATCATTACGATGTATATGTCTGGATACAAGCATTTATATTCATGAACAGCTTGTGTTAGTTTCTCCATTTGACTAATATCTTTTTTTTTTTTTTTTTTACTTCTTCACGATGAGCCAAGAAATCTGTAAAAGTTTTCACCTGAATGTTCCCCAGGGTTCACCAAAGTGATTTCTCTTTAATCAGTGCTGGGGTATGTTTGATATAAGGCACAAACTTCTGGGGTGTGTTTGATATCAGGCTCTAACATGTCAGTGCTGGAGCGTGTTTGATATCAGGTACAAACATTTCACTGCTGGGGTGCACACACACACACACACACACACACACACACACACACACACACACACACATCCACACATGGACACAGAGGTGATTTGTGTTTGATGTGTCATAGGCGGTGATGCAAGACGATAAGATGATCCACAGTGAGACGCTGTACGCTTTCTTCGCTCCCAGTCCACAGTTCCTGCACCAGCCCAGCACGCAGCGACGCAACAAGTTCTCTGTCTCCCTCCTCAAGCGCACGTCAGTAAACTCAGATAATTACAGACCGCATATTCTACTTCTTCTTCTTCTGTGTTCTTTTTTTCTTTTTTTTTTCTTCTTTTTTTTTCTCAAGGCCTGACTGAGCGCATTGGGTTATGCTGCTGGTCAGGCATCTGCTTGGCAGATGTGGTGTAGCGTATATGGACTTGTCCGAACGCAGTGACGCCTCCTTGAGCTGCTGAAACTGAAACTGTGTTTGTGGGCTGCAGCTCTCGCGTTCACTTGTACGTGCGAGTGGGCCTTTACATGTGTGACCGTTTCTTAACCCTCCATGTAGGCAGCCATTTTCCATTTTCAGGGTTGTGCATGCTAGGTATGTTCTTTTTCCTCGATTCACCGAATGCAGACATGGTTTACAAATTCTTAAATGTGAATATTTGATATTCTGGATGCATATACACACAAAGAAGGTTCAGGCGATAGCAGGTCTGTACATATGTTGACCTGGGAGATCAGAAGAATCTCTACCTTTAACATAACAGGGGTGCCGAGACTGGGGATAGAACTCGGGAAACAACACTGTCACCATTCAGCCGCTGTACCCATCAGAGAACACATATAAATGATATCCTCTTCCTTTCCAAACTTATAGGCCATATGGATAATTTCCTCTTCTTTAAAAAAACGTCAGGCACATTGCCCTTGTCCTTGAAAACGTTGGGTACATATTGATGATTCCCTCCCTTTAGGTCATATATATGATACCCTCTTTGAAAACTGTAGTACATAATACCATTTTCCAACAAGACCCTTTTTCTTCAAAAAAAAAATTGGAACAGTGAGGAGAATAATGCCTCAGTCTGTATGGAGATACCATCACAACCTTCCTAAAAGTAAGACAGACTGGATTTGACAGTATGTATGACAATTTCAGTGCACTGATATCTCACCTAGGTTGTGCCTAAGGTAAAAAAAAACAACCCCACTTACCCAAAAGCCTGAAATGTGTGTACATTTTTGTTCTTGTCTGATTTGCTCATTTGGTGAATAAATTCACTGTGGAGCTGTTTTGGTTCTTTGTTTCAGATTGCCCAGTCTGCGGCCAGAAACAGACGAAGATGATTTCTTGTTCTTCAGTGAGGACAGGTAAGAACCATAACTGTGCACAGAACAGATGAAAGTTTCCTATATACCAAGTGAAAGGTTAATATCAATAAAATCCTGCTTGTGTATTAGGTGTGATAAATACCGGAAAACTGCATTTTCTATATTTGAATCACCTGGTAAAGAATATGTTGGACAAAGAAGCAGACAAGGAAGTGTTTTGTTTCAGAAGTGAGTTCATCGTTTTGTTATACGGCCATTTTATTCAGGAGCTATTTTTACAAATTTCAGTTTTCATTTCCTATACCAGTGTCCCAGTATACCACAATGATGGAGAAAATATCAGGATTACAGCAGTTCAAGTAAACACATCTTCTGGTATTTCTCCCCCCCACCCACCTTCCACAAAGTCAATAAAGAATAATGCACCAAATGAATTTGTTTGGAAAGTGGTTTTCACAGTGACTCCTCCTAGAGTGATGCCAGCGTGTGCATTTCAGTGGGAAGGATGATCGAACCCATGACTCCATTGCCAAGCCGCTGTATGGCCTGCTGGGTGAGGTGTTTGAGCTGCGGGGAATGTTCAAGTGGGTGCGACGGAGCTTCATGACCTTTGTCGAGCTGACCTTTGGCAGCAACATCAACAGGTGGGTTTGGAGCTTGGAAAATGACATCTTCAAAATGTTTGTGTGCTCAGATGCACAGAGGTAAATTTGCATTCACACACACACACACACACACACACACACACACACACACACACATACACACACACACACGTGTGAGTGTAGTACTCGAGTGCACAGATACACATATTTGCATCCGAGTACACAAGTACATGCACACATTCATAATGCTACAAGCACCCATACAGGCTTGCAACACAAACACGCAACTACATGTGCACTTGTACAAACACACACATCCATTACAAACACACACTCTTGCAGATGTTGGCATTATCAAATATACACTTGTATACTCCCATGCACAGACATACATGTTTGCACATGAATACACTTTTCTTGTATTCTGTACAAGTACAGACACAGGCTTGCAACAAATTTACACACCACACAGACAAAGCATGCAGTCATGGATTCACACACAAGTTTCAATTATCCTTTCACTCCTATTGGAGTATGGAGGATTACTGCAAAATAATCTTTTCATTCCCAGAACAAACACTTCCAAATACACAACAATGTCACATTAAAGTTGAGAAAACACAAATGTCTTTTAACTCCAAAAGTATAGCTAGGCAACATTTGCAAATCTAAGCATCTTTCTTACAGCTAAAGTGACTTTTTTGCCTCCTTTGAGCATATTACAAAAATTAAAAACCGATTTTGGAGACAAATATTTTTTAGGAACATATCTATTTCGTAACTGATCATAATTGAGACACACACACACACACACACACACACACACACATACACACACGCACACAGAGAGACTGCCAGCACCACCAGAACAAAGCCGACAAGTAAACAGTCGCATACTGTGTGTGTGTGCGTGCACAGACAGCTGAGAGAGATGGTGAAGTGGACGTACTCGGAGCAGATGTTGCTGTTCTACATCCGCACCTTCAAGGAGTCCATGTGGCCTGGTGGAAAGCTGGCCGACGCCTTTCCCCCCAGGTCTGACTCCCTCAAGCTGGAGACCAGGATGGCTGCCAAGACCAAACTGCTTCAGAACATTCCTGGTCAGTGGGCACTATCACACTGGTCAATGCATAAATCTATAATGAATAATCATTCATCGTGTTTTTGTTTTTTCTCAAACATAGCTTGGAGCACTTTACATGTACAAAAACCATTAAAACTTTAACTCACTCAGTACGGCCAGTCCACTCTTCTCCTCTACACAGACCCCTCGGATGTCCAGTGGGTGTCTGAATGACCCAACCTTTAGCTTCCGTCGTCAGTATTGTGGTATTCTTTGTCAACATTCACCTCTTCAGTGTAAGAGCCTTCTGCTTGCAATATTTTGATGATGGTAATTGGGGTGAAACGCTGTTGACGTCATCCCTTTCGCCGTTCGTGTGGAGAGAGTTAACAGTTTTTTCAGGTTCAGTTTCTCAAGGAGGCGTCAAATCCATACACGCTACACCACATCTGCTAGGCAGTGTTACCCAAAGCGCTCAGTCAGGCTTCAGTGCATGCGTTATGTTTGTGTACCTATCAGAATGGATTGCTTCCACAGAATTTTGCCAGAGGACAACACTCTTGTTGCCATGGGTTCTTTTTCGGTGCACCAAGTGCGTGCTGCGCACGGAACCTTGGTTTATCTTCTCGTCCTGATGACTGGACAGTCAGTCTGATTTTCCAGTCAAACTTAGGAGAAAGAACAGGAGCGGGATTTGAACCCACACCTTCAGAGTCTGTATTGGCAACAGTGATGATAAACAAGCAAATAAATGTAAAAAAACCAAAAAAAACAAACAAAAAAAACCCAACCCTTTTTCACTCATACCCCCTCCTCCCCCCTCACCCACCACAGTTCTTCTTTTTTATTTATTTTATTTATTTATTTATTTTATTTTCATTATTATTATTATTATTTCTTTAAAAAAAATTATTTATTTATTTATTTTATTTTATTTTTTCATCTTTTAAAATTTTATTATTATTATTATTGTTATTATTTTTTATTTATTTATTTATTTATTATATATATATATATATATATATATATATATATATATATATATATATTCCCTCAAAGCCGGACAAAGCGCGTTGGGTTACGCTGCTGGTCAGGCATCTGCTTGGCAGATGTGGTGTAGCATATCTGGATTTGTCCGAACGCAGTGACGCCTCCTTGAGCTACTGAAACTGAAACTGAAACTGTATTGGCAGATGAACATCTTAACCGTTCTGCCACCTCCCTCTGTAAACAGCCAAATTATATATCAGTTCACGCTCCGGGAGCAGGAATAACGACACCACTCTTTCAACTCGCTTACATACATACATCACGCAAGCACATACTCATGCAGTCTCACGCTTGTACACAGAAGGAAAGTATGGATGAAAAAGAAAAAACGGTTTGGAACTATGGGGACTATGGGGATTAAAATAGACAAGTATAATAGATGGGTCTTGAGATTTGAAATAAGCTGTGGAAGTGGAGTGTCTAATTTTAACAAGAACGATATTCTGGATGGTTGGACCCTGAAAGGAAAAGGTTGGCTGACTGAGGGATTTTATTCTTCTGTGTGGTAGTTTCTGAATGGTTCAGGTGTTGTTTCCTGGTCGTGGGTGGGTCAGGCTTGTTCAGCTAAACTTTTGGTATACTTTAGTTAAAGTATGATAGTTGATTAGACAGGCACAATAGCCGAGTGGTTAAAGCGTTGGACTGTCAATCTGAGGGTCCCGGGTTTGAATCACGGTGATGGCGCCTGGTGGGTAAAGGGTGGAGATTTTACTATCTCCCAGGTCAACATATGTGCAGACCTGCTAGTGCCTGAACCCCCTTCGTGTGTATATGCAAGCAGAAGATCAAATACGCACGTTAAAGATCCTGTAATCCATGTCAGCGTTCGGTGGGTTATGGAAACAAGAACATACCCAGCATGCACACCCTCGAAAACGGAGTATGGCTGCCTACATGGCGGGGTAAAAGCGGTCATATACGTAAAAGCCCACTCGTGTGCATACGAGTGAACGTGGGAGTTGCAGCCCACGAACGCAGAAGAAGATAGTTGATTAAAAAGCTCTGATTGCAGGACACCTAATGCCTGTTGATTCCCTTTCAGTTGAGTTATTGTTTGTAAGACCACAAGTCAAATGGAAGGCTTGAAATTTTGTTTTGTCTTTTCTCTGAAGTTTGATAATTTTCAGAGTTTCTTTTACCCCTCATTTTGATTAATAAAATTGGGTTGACAGAGTTACTTAACGTGAGTACTTACACGTGCTTGTGTACATGTGTGTGTGCGTGTGTGTGTGTGTGAGTGGGTGTGCATATTTTTATGTGTGTGTGTGTGTGTGTGTGCATGTATATATGAGTGTGTGTCTCAAGTTTGTGTGTGTGCTTGTGCATGTGTGTGCATGTGCGTGTGTGTGTGTGTGTGTGCGTGTGTGTGTGTGTGTGCGTGCGTGTGTGCGTGTGCGTGCGTGCGTGCGTGCGTGTGTGTATGTGTGTGTGTGCGTGTGTGCGTGAGTGTGTGTGTGTTTGTATGTGTGTGTGTGTTTGTGTGTGTGTGTGTGTGTATGTGTGTGCGTGAGTATGCGTGTGTGCGTGAGTGTGTGTGTGTGTGCGTGTGTGTATGTGTGTGCGTGAGTGTGTGTGTATGTGTGTGTGTGTGTGTGAGACAGACGCCCTGAAGAACCTGGTGGGGGAGGACAATGCCCGGCGTGGGACCATCAAAGTGTTTGAAGTGCTGCAGAACAAAACCCTCAACAAACACCTCATCTATGTGAGCAAACACTCTCGCTCTCTGTCTGTCTGTCTGTCTCTGTCAGTCTGCCTGTCTCTTTCTCTTTGTGCCTCATTCCCAGCTTGGTTTTCCTTTTTCTTCTGTTCATCTGTGTAAGCAACACTGTCTTGCTCTCTGTCTCCCCTTTTTCACTCATACCCCCCACGCCCCCTCACCCTCCACAGTTCTTCCTTTTCATATTGTTGGTCTATTTTATCAGTGCTCGAGTTCTTGTTCTCTCTCTCTCTCTCTCTCTCTCTCTCTCTCTCTCTCTCTTCCTTCTTGTGTCATTTTCCCACTCTCTGTTTTTTGTTGTTGTCTTTTTGCTATGAATGTGAGCAAGGTCTTCTCTTAAATGTTTATTTCTTTTGATAAGAAAAAAAAAAATTTTCTTAATTTTTGTTCTTTTCTTTCATGTTTCTAGTTTTATTCTTTTGAATCTTTGCACAGCTCATCTTTTCCCTGCATTATATGTAGTTTTCCCTTTGTCAACTAATCTGGTGTCTGTGTCAGCCCTGAGATGGCCTAAATGGTCGGCTGGGCTCTAAACAACATGAATTGAATTGGTGTCTGTGTGGACATCTGTTCATTCATCTGTTCGTCCCTCTTGTGCGTCTACTTTTCTGTTCTCATCTTGAGTTTCATATTTGTATTTGTATTTTTTTTTTTATCACAACAGATTTCTTTGTGTGAAATTCGGGCTGCTCTCCCCTGGGAGAGCGCGTCGCTACACTACAGCACCACCCTTTTTTTTTTGTATTTTTTCCTGCGTGCAGTTTTATTTGTTTTTCCTATCGAAGTGGATTTTTCTACATAATTTTGCCAGGAACAACACTTTTGTTGCCTTTTGTTCTTTTACGTGAACTAAGTGCATGCTGCACACGGGACCTTGGTTTATCGTCTCATCTGAATGACTAGCATCCAGACCACCACTCCAGGTCTAGTGGAGGGGGAGAAAATATCGGCGGTTGAGCCGTGATTCAAACCAGTGGGCTCAGATTCTGTCGCTTCCGAGGCGGACGCGTTACCTCTAGGCCATCACTCCACTCGTGTGTTTGATTGTCTTAGTTGTTAACTCCTGTCATGCATCTTCTACTTTTCTATTCTCATCTTGAGTTTCATGTGTTTGATTGTCTTGGGTGTTAACTCCTGTCATGCATCTTCTACTGTTCTTTTCTCATCTTGAGTTTCATGTGTTTGATCGTCTTGGGTGTTAACTCTTGTCATGCATCTTCTACTTTTCTATTCTCATCTTGAGTTTCATGTGTTTGATTGTCTTAGTTGTTAACTCCTGTCATGCATCTTCTACTTTTCTATTCTCATCTTGAGTTTCATGTGTTTGATTGTCTTGGGTGTTAACTCCTGTCATGCATCTTCTACTTTTCTATTCTCATCTTGAGTTTCATGTGTTTGATTGTCTTGGGTGTTAACTCCTGTCATGCATCTACTTTTCTCATTTTGAGCTTCATGTGTTTGATTGTCTTAGTTGTTAACTCCTGTCATGCATCTACTTTTCTGTTCTCATCATGAGTTTCATGTGTTTGATTGTCTTGGGTGTTAACTCCTGTCATGCATCTTCTACTTTTCTATTCTCATCTTGAGCTGCATGTGTTTGATTGTCTTAATTGTTAACTCATGTCATGCATCTACTTTTCTCATCTTGAGCTGCATGTGTTTGATTGTCTTGGGTGTTAACTCCTGTCATGCATCTTCTACTGTTCTTTTCTCATCTTGAGCTGCATGTGTTTGATTGTCTTGGGTGTTAACTCTTGTCATGCATCTACTTTTCTCATTTTGAGCTTCATGTGTTTGATTGTCAACTCCTGTCTGTTGTGGCTGTGGAGAGGGCACTGATTTGACATCAAGAATATCACAGCTCTAAGGTAACAACTTGAAGATTATAGACTAAACTGATTTGACATTTAGAATAATGTACACTACTGCTGTAAAGTGACTTGGAAGATTTTGAGAGCGCTCTTTTTCTTCAGAATCTTCTGGAAATCTTCCTTATGGAGCTGTGCCCAGAACTGAAGAAGACTCGACAGACACTGAAGGAAACCCTGCAGCAACAAGCCACTCAGATGGTGCCATAGTTCAGAGACTGCAAGGGAGGGACAGAGCCAAGGAGGGAGACACCCACGCTGTGATTCCATCATGTTCAGCTGTTGATCTCTGAATCGTGTGATTGTGATTATTCATAAAGACAATGCACTGTTCTCTCTCTCTCTCTCTCTGTGTGTGTGTGTGTGTGTGTGTGTGTGTGTAGACATAGTTTTATACAGAAAGGAAAACATGAAATACTGTGGACATTGATGTCCGATTTTTTGACTGATGTTTGCCACTTTGTACGCTTTAAGAATAGCAAACAGTAGATAAATGAAAGTATATTTACATTTATTCCTAAATGTTTCAAAGAATGTTAGAAAGGCACTTTTTTTAAAGGCTGCTGGTCAAAAACCAATTTTAATCAAGAGGGATCTACAGAATTTTAGATTGATGTGTGTAGCTGGATTTATAATGTAAATATATTTTATTATAAACTGTGGGATGCTGATATTGATGTGTCAGTTCTTTGCACTGATCAAAGAATATAATTTATGAAATATGTATAATTCAGAAAAAAAAACAAGGGATTTCCTGCTATGTCTAATCTGTGTGTTGATAGATAGAATTTAAGAAAAAAATATTTAAAGAAAAACAAGTTTTTGCTGTTTTTGTTGAAGAAAGAAAACGAAGGTTGCACACGATGAATAATGGTAAACCATGTTTCCAACCTGTGAAAATGTGGATGGCAAGATGAAGAATTGTATGGCTATAAAACCCCTAAGTCACCTTAGACATGATCACGTGAGGGTCCACATCCAGTGAATTTGTGAATAAGAAAAGATTTGATACAAATGTGTAAAGGGAAAACAGCGAGCAAGGAAAATAATGGCAGAAGAAACATGAATGTGGAATGGATCAGATCAGTTTAAATGACAAGTGGCTTTCTGTGTGAGATCCGTTTGCTCAGAAGGATGGGCTTCAGAACTGAGAATATTTTTATGTGATACAGATTGTGTAACTGTTGCATTTTGTGAAGTGAAGAATGAAACTTTGGGTTCAGCTGCACTAGTCATTTAGGTTTGGTTTGCCTGAAGATGTATTTAAATGAAAATGTAATAGTATTTGAAAGAAAGTATGTTTTGTGGTCATGAATTATATTTGTCTGTGATAGGAAACAGAAAATTGTAATATTGATGTAAAATATATCTGTAAAGAAATAAAGCAACAAATCATTATTACAAATATATTGTATTTCTGATTCCAAAAAGTAACGATACTGCAGATGCATTATGTGTGTGTGGGGGAATTACCAGAGGATTTATTTCAGTGTTGTGTCTTGTCTGTTTCGTACACTCTCGCTGGAGGATGCTGTGCTCTAGTGGCATAAAGATGTTTGAAAACAAGAGAATGCTGGCCATTAAGGAGAAGCGTGAGCGAAGGAAGCAGGGCTCAACTTCTGGAGATGTTTTCCCTTGCAACACCTGTGGGAAGTGCTGCACATCCAGAATCGGCCTCTTCTCCCATACGAGGACACACACCGACAGATAAGCCTGCCTGCCTACTCATCCGTCGGACCGACGGGAGACTCCATCACGCTCTTGCATCGTTTCCTATTTGTGGTTGTTTCTTCAGCTGTTGGGTTCCTCGCTGCTGTTTTCTGAGCACCCGTGATGCTTTCTGACTGCTCCATATTTCTCTGCTCACTTTGGCTCCAGCATAGTTCTTTACTCACACTAGGAGGTAGGTGGCAGAGTGGATAAGATGTTCATCTGCCAATACAGTTGTCCATGAGGGTGTGGGTTCGATTCCTCATCTTGCTCTTTCTCCCAAGTTTGAATGGAAAATGAAACTGAGCATCTATTCACTTGGATGAGACAAACTGAGGTCCTGTGTGCAGGACGCACTTGGTGCACTGAAAAAGAACACATGGCAACAAGAAAAGCGTCGTCCTCTGGAAAAATTCTGTGGACGAAATCTACTCTGATTGGTACACAAATATACATGCCTGTGCTCAAGGTCTGACTTGCATGTTAGGTTATGCTGCTGTCCAGCATCTGTCTTGCTGATGTGGTGTTGCATGTATGGATTTATCTGAACACAGAGACACCTCCTTGAGAAACTGAAACTGGCAGTACTTGTTTTCAATTTCAAAATGACTGATTGACTGTAAGCAAGTTTCCTGCCACATAGAATTGACTTATCAATTATCTCCCAGGTGACTGTTTTTAGCAGTGGAGACATTCCAACAGGTGTTCAGTGTGACCCCTATATGATGGAGTCTCCCGTCGGTCCGACAGATGAGTAGGCAGGCAGGCTTATCTGTCGGTGTGTGTCCTCATATGGGAGAAGAGGCCGATTCTGGATGCGCAGCACTTCCCACAGGTGTTGCAAGGGAAAACATCTCCAGAAGTTGAGCCCTGCTTCCTTCGTTCACGCTTCTTCTTATGGCCAGCGTTATCTTGTTTTCAAACGTCTTTATGCCACTAGAGCACAGCATCCTGCCTGACCAGCACAGGTGACTTTTTTTTAGTGAGGAGGAGTTGTGCAGTCCGTTCCCCTACTCTCTCACCTACCGACGCTCACAGTCCCACAGGTGCAGATACTGCCACGTGTAGGACGGCCTCGGCAGGTGCAGGTTTTTTCTTCGGAGCTCCGTCTCCTAGAGGGACTTCCAGCCAAGGATAAGAGCTCCCCCTGCCCTTTAGTCATCCTCTTCCGCCTTCACAGCTGTTGGGAAAGGTTTCCTCCTCCGCCTGGTCCGTCGTTGGGAGACTTCACATGCGGCAGGTAGTACATGTACTGGGTTACATGGTACCAGTAGCAAGGGCTATGCCCCTAACCTGACCTACCTATATAAAACATGTATAATATCCTGTCTACCCATCTGATATCCTGTACCCTGTTAACTCATTCTGACCTACACCCAAGCATCGCCTGGGATCCATTGCATACATTTGTTACACCTACACCAGAGAAATGCTTTTGTATCAAATCCTTTTAAGTCAAACTGGTTGTTCAACGTTTAAACTGGTATGAAGCAAGGAAATGACACGACTCTTGATGAACTTCCTGGAGATTTCCAGATGGAACTTTGAGCACAGCTCTGTAATTTTCAAGCAAGTTTTGCTCATGATCTTGGCTAGAAAATCATATTTCACAACTCAACAAGTAATAAACAGACTGTTCCAATATGGAGACAGCGATTTTGATCCTCACAATGATACTTAGAATGAATTCTTACATGTTGTTGAATACACCTGCTGCCCTGCAAACTCGTTTTGAGTATTTAAGTCATCTGTTTTTCTAGATCTGCAACCTCGCAAGCAGGGAAGGTTGCACAGCAGTTGCAGTGCAGAAAGAGTTCAGGGGCAGAGTCCAACAACCAAACAAACCGATTTTGAAAACCTTGCATTACTGCTTATTATGATTGCCTCTGTGTATTTCAAAGTCTGACAAAGATGCATTCACACAGCAGCAACACAAACAGAGTAGCTTTGCTTTGTGAGTCAAAAGAAACTCATACTTTTCACAGAGGCAAATACTTCTTTTTGTACTTTGCGGTTCAAAACCTTGATACATTTGTATTGAAAATAGGTCTTTGTTGAACACAAGACGTAGCTGTTATAAGAAGCAGCTGTACACATCATCATCAATCCTGAACAGCAACTCTGTTACAACTTTAAAGCACCAGCACACAATCCCATCTACCCTGATAGGAACCAGAGTTTAACAACTATTGCATAATCCAATTTGAGTGTTTTTTCCATTGGGGATACTTTGAGAACATTATAGTGTACTGTTTTTGTTTTTCAACAGAAAAGATGAAAATAATGGCAAACATAAGATACATGCATAAAAAATAATGCTTCAGGTATGATTGAACTGGTGCAGGAACCACACAGAGCAGCTCCAAATGTTTTGGTTAAAAGAGGTCTGTCTTGGAAATATGTTCTTGGCTGGAAATCGTTTTGTTTCATCCTGGTTCAAATAGGTGAATTGATAATCATAATATTATTTGCCAGCTACAGTTTCAGAGAATGAGAGCATGAGGGAGAGATGAGAAAACGACAGAAGACAAGAGCGTGCATTTCTTGAACAGTCAAGATGATATCTGATGTTAAGTATACTAAAAAGATATTCACTGAACTTTTCCATGTTGAACCACTGCAGTGGAAAACGAGTTATTGTCGCCGACTATGTCGCTTACTGTACCAGCTCCCCAAAGGATTTGATCTGTTTTGACAAAGGTTCATCCCCAAACCGACGGAATTTGATTAACAAAGGAACCAGTCATTTTCCCCTTTCGTGTTCCAGTCCTTCTTCACAAGGACAAAACAAAAACATATAACTATTCAAAACCTGCGGACACAGCCCTCACTGTTCAAAAATAGCCGTGTATTTATAACACAGGGCGAGAACAGCACTCAGCAGCAGGCCCAGCAAGAGCAGAACGCCAGTGGCGATGATTTCCACCACAGCACAGAGGTAGACGGAGCGGCCGCAGTAGAAGTTGGGTCGGTGCAGGCTGGCGTGGTAGGGAGGCAGCCACAGGCTGAAGACCCAGTAGGCGCCCACCAGGTGCCAGGCCAGCAGGAAGGCCGAGAGAATCCAGTCCATCATCAGGAAGGTGCGGGACGTGAACACCAGCTCTGTCTCCGAACTGAAGGCAAACACGGGTCAAACGTCTGTCAACTAAGATACACCAGGTCTTTCTCGGAACTGGAGGCAAACACAAGTCTCATGTCTGTCAACTAAGATACACCAGCTCTGTCTCGGAACTGGAGGCACACACAAGTCTCATGTCTGTCAACTGAGATACACCAGGTCTTTCTCGGAACTGGAGGCACACACAAGTCTCATGTCTGTCAACTGAGATACACCAGCTCTGTCTCGGAACTGGAGGCACACACAAGTCTCATGTCTGTCAACTAAGATACACCAGCTCTGTCTCGGAACTGAAGGCAAACACAGTGTACTCATGTCTGTTAACTAAGGTACACCAGGCTAAGGTACACAATGTCATATCTATCAACTTAGATATACAAGTTCTGTCTTGTAACTGAAGGCAAACACAGGTCTCATGTCTGTCAACTTAGACCAGTTCTGTCTCGGAACTGAAGGCAAACACAGGTCTCATGTCTGTCAACTAAGATACACCAGCTCTGTCTCGGAACTGAAGGCAAACACATGTCTCATGTCTGTCAACTAAGATACACCAGCTCTGTCTCGGAACTGAAGGCAAACACAGTGTCCTCATGTCTGTCAACTAAGATACACCAGCTCTGTCTCGGAACTGGAGGCACACACAAGTCTCATGTCTGTCAACTAAGATACACCAGGTCTTTCTCGGAACTGAAGGCAAACACAATGTCATATCTATCAACTTAGATATACAAGTTCTGTCTTGTAACTGAAGGCAAACACAGGTCTCATGTCTGTCAACTTAGACCAGTTCTGTCTCGGAACTGAAGGCAAACACAGGTCTCATGTCTGTCAACTAAGGTACACCAGCTCTGTCTCGGAACTGAAGGCAAACACAGGTCTCATGTCTGTCAACTAAGATACACCAGCTCTGTCTCATAAATACTGATTCTTATTCTTCTTGCTTATAGTCCAGCCGACCACTTAGGGCTAGGACTATCAAACCATACACAGGCTCAAATGCGTCAACACAAAACTGTCACATCTACGAACAAACACCACTAAAATAAAGCCACAAAACACAGTTTATGACACAGTATCCCAACCATTTAGCTCAGGACAAATAAGACTAGGCCATGCTGAGGAAGCCAGCCATTCCGCTTAATTTATCATCCCCAGACTACAAAAAATCGTTAAAAAAGAGAAAAATAACAATACTTCAAAGCCAAACAAAAAAACAAAAAACAAACAAACAAAATAATAAAAATGCCATAAAGAAAGGCAAATAACACTGCAGAATGGGCAGCTAGTGCCCATCCCAGTGTTTACATTTCACTACTTAATCGCCAGAGCAAAACAGCACAGATAGTACATCATTGACTACGGAAAAGAGAAAAACGTGTCAAGGCTTGCTTGAAAAAAGAAAGGGGAATGGACCGGGAATCCAGAAAAAAGGAGACAACAGTGAAGAAAGAAAAAAAAAAAAGAAGGCAGAAACAAAGAAAGTGATAGAAAAGAGAAATTTTATAGCACAAAATTTCCGGAAGGCGGGGATGTTATTTATACTGAAAGACCCCACTGAGCATCCCACAGGGGCAACTCTGTCTCTGAACTGAAGGCAAACACACACACACACACACACACACACACACACACACAGAGTATCTTTCCCCACCACACACACACACACACATGCGCACACACACATACACACACATCATTCTTTACCCTCTGCCCAATACCGTTCCTACCACCACGCTCCGCCCTCCACCCCCACACCCCACGCCACCTTCACCCTCCCTTTTTTTTCTTCATTTTTTTTTTTCGTCTAATATCACTTAAAGTGGAAGACGTTAAACTGAAGACTACAACTACTACTACACACACACACATCTCATGTCCGTCAACAAAGATGATGATGATGGTGATATGGATACTTATATTGTGCCTATCAGAGACCAAGTTCTAAGCGCGTTACAAACACAGAGTCATTTGCGTAGCAGGCTGCCTACCTGGGTAGAGATGACTGAGAGTTGCATGTGGGCGCTCATCATTCATTTCCTATGCCATTTATCAGGTTTCAAACACACACACACACACACACACACACACACACACACACACACACACACACACACACACAGAGACT
>NC_134882.1:13413940-13418940 GCF_041734735.1 Babylonia areolata
TGTCACTGAATGTGTTACAGCCTTGTTTGATGTGTAGTGGTGCTGTCACTGAATGTGTTTCAGCCTTGTTTGATGTGCAGTGATGCGAAGGACGAGTTAACGAACACCACCACAACATTTACAATGGTACGGCGAAATCTCTTTGTGGATTGTCTGTAGTATAAAATGAAATAATGCCCTTAGTTCCCCCACACCCCCATCACTGACTTTAACTTTCCCCATAATTATCACACAGAATTTTATTTTCTAAACAGAGACTCAAGCTTTTCTCATGGTACTCAGGATGCAGCAATGACCTCAAGCGTGGTGACCAAGCATACCAGCAACCCTGAGGCTGATGTTAGCAGGACACATGATCTTCGTGTTTCAGAGTCATAGTTAGTTTCCAATGAACTTCGTCTGTGGCCAAGTCCTTGATTTTTTCGAACAGTGCAGTGTCTTTAGTTTCTCGCATTCAGCAATACCCTACAGTTTCAGTTCAGGGAGGTGCCAAAGCGTGGGGACTGATCCATATGCGCTACACCAAACCTGCTTTAGATATGAAAAAAAGAAATAAAAACAAAAGAAAAAGAAAAAAAAAGGGGGAGGCAGATTCCTGACCTGCGTCAGTACAGACCAAACACGCCGGTCTGGTTTCGGGAGGCTACCGAATGCTGCGGGAATGAAAGAGAAAAAAAAAAAAAAAAAAAAGAAAAAAAGAAAAAAAAAAGGTCCAGCAAAATGGTCTTGGATAGCCAGTAGGATTGGTGGCCTAGGTAACGCGTCCGCCTAGGAAGCGAGAGAATCTGAGCGCGCTGGTTTTTCTTTTTCTTCTGCGTTCGTGGGCTGTAACTCCCACGTTCACTCGTATGCACACGAGTGGGCTTCTACGTGTATGACCGTTTTTACCCCGCCATGTAGGCAGCCATACTCCGTTTTTCGAGGGTGTGCATGCTGGGTATGTTCTTGTTTCCATAACCCACCGAACGCTGACATGGATTACAGGATCTTTTACGTGCGTATTTGATCTTCTGCTTGCATATACACACGAATGGGGTTCAGGCACTAGCAGGTCTGCACATATGTTGACCTGGGAGATCGTAAAAATCTCCACCCTTTACCCACCAGGCGCCATCACCGTGATTCGAACCCGGGACCCTCAGATTGACAGTAAAACGCTTTAACCACTCGGCTATTGCGCCCGTCAGCGCGCTGGTTCGAATCACGGCTCAGCCGCCTATATTTTCTCCCCCGCCACTAGACCTTGAGTGGTGGTCTGGACGCTAGTCATTCGGATGAGACGATAAACCAAGGTCCCGTGTGCAGCATGCACTTAGTGCACGTAAAAGAACCCACGACAACAAAAAGGTTGTTCCTGGCAAAATTCTGTAGAAAAATCCACTTCCGATAGGAAAAACAAATAAAACTGCACGCAGGGGAAAAAAAATATATATATATATATAAAAGGGGGGGGGGGGGGGGGGGGGGAAGTGGCGCTGTAGTGTAGCGACGCGCTCTCCCTCGGGAGAGCAGCCCGAATTTCACACAGAGAAATCTGTTGTGATAAAAAGAAATACAAATACAAATCCCTACCATATGATCGTGAGATATGAATGACCTTCGGGGTGAAATGTGGATCCTTTGTTCCGTTTCTACTGTCACTGTCCAATGGATATAGAATGAATAGAATAGAATAGATTTTATTGTCATGAAACCGTAAGGTTTATAAGACACAAGTGCAATGGTAAATGAATGAACGAATGAAAAACACACAATTAATCAATCAGTTAACGCAGTAAATTGCAGCAGCATTCATAAACACATTTTCCCAATCTTGTTTGTATATATTCATCATCTGTTAGCATCACCTGACTGGGAATATGTCCTGTGTTATTCGAATTTTGAATATCCTTTAAAAATTAATGGATGAACAAGGAGCGGTGCTGACTGCCCTATGTATATCTTGTTCTTCACCCTCTTCTTCTTCTTCTGCGTTCACTCGTATGCACACGAGTGGGCTTTTACGTGTATGACCGTTTTTACCCCGCCATGTAGGCAGCCATACTCCGTTTTCGGGAGTGTGCATGCTGGGTATGTTTTTGTTTCCATAACCCACCGAACGCTGACATGGATTACAGGATCTTTAACGTGCGTATTTGATCTTCTGCTTGCATATACACACGAAGGGGTTTCAGGCACTAGCAGGTCTGCACATATGTTGACCTGGGAGATCGTAACAATCTCCACCCTTTCACCCACCAGGCGCCGTCACCGTGATTCGAACCCGGGACCCTCAGATTGACAGTCCAACGATTTAACCACTCGGCTCTTGCGCCCGTCTTTCTTCACCCTCAGTCAGAAGGAACTGTTTTTAGAGATAGATACAATTGTGTCGTGACAGGAGTTACAGCACTAAAACGTGTTCAAACTTGACTTTCAAACCTGTCGTCTTTGTGATGAGAAGAATAACTAGCATTTAATTGTCAAACTTCTCAAGCAGCTGTCTACGTAGTGTGGTTTTAATTAAACAAGCCCTTTGAAACCATTGGCGGGCATTAATTTTACTTTTTCTGTCATGACCTCCTTTTATCAAATGTGACATTAAGATTTCAAGTTCATCTTCACCGCCTCCCTTAAAAAGCCACTCACGAGTGAAACTGCTGTTGAAGTGGGGATACGCAGTTGATGGAGAATCTCCCGCATAACGATACCCAGTTATGGGATAGGAGTAGCTTGGGTTATCCTGACAGCAGTACCGAATCGTGTTTTAAAGTCTTCTCCAAGGTCGCTGATTAGAACTTCACTGCTTCAATCTTTGTATATGGATTCGATCATTAGGATGTGATTGTGAATATTGAATTTCCTCATCATTAGCCAGCGTACATCATCGCAGCTTTGACAGAGTCTGAAGTTACTCAATTTGGGGAATAAGAGATTTCCTCTCATCACATGTGGTGAGTATAAAAGAGAGAAGAACAGAAAGACAGCCGGAGAGAGAGAGAGAGAGAGAGAGAGAGAGAGAGAGAGAGAGACAGACAGACAGACAGACAGACAGACAGACAGACAGACAGACAGAGACAGACAGACAGACAGACAGACAGAGAAAGAGAGATAGCGCCGAATCCTGCGCGGAGTCAAATCGAAACTCTCTCACGCGGCCAGATATCCAAACACATACACAACTCTGAACGGAAGGAACCCAAAAGACCTAACACTCGGCAGGCCCTGACCTGTGGTGGACACGATGTCAATGACCCTACGCACGAAGTCCCATGGCCCGTCCGCGTCCTTGTTGGCCTCCACCACCTGCTGCAGGAACTGACTCTGCTCGCACCGCTTGTCCACGCTGCCCCGCCGCCACCCGTCTGTGTCACGCTGGTACAGCTGCAGCTGCTGCCAGTCACATCAACCAACCAATCAATCAGTCAATCAACATCCATCCATCCATCCATCCATCATATCAATCAATCAATCAATTATACCATCAGTTGACCAGCTATAACAAACCAACCAAGTGGACCAATCAATCAATCGATCAATCGAACGAAGAAGAAGAAGAAGAAGAAGAAGAAGACTGATTGGCATAGTCTATGACAACAACTAAACAGAGTTCTCCCACTGTTTTCTTACCTGGCCATCCTCAGTCTGCATGGCAGTGAGCCCAGCCTTGAGGCGTAAACAGCATGGACATCGGCTGTTGATACAACTTTCACGTACAGACACAACTATAAGCTGTTCATAGAGGCTGCAGGCACAGGCTCTGTTGTAGATTACTGACACAGGCTGCTGACTCGGGCGACTGATAGAGACTTTTGATACCAGCACCGAACCAAGCTGCTGGTGTAACAAATTGTCGATTCAGGCTTCTGTCATGTGACTGTCGACTCAGACACTAATACAAGCTGTTAATTCGGGTATTAGTACAACCTGTTGACACAGAAACTGGTACCAACTGATGATACAGGCTGTGTTGCAGGCTGTAGACAGTGGCCGGTTGATTCAGGCACTGACATAAGCTGTTGATTCAGGCGCTGTATAAGCTGTTTATACAGGCATGTGATACAAGCTGTTGAGACGGACTGCTGATTCAGGCACTAATACAGGCTCTTGTACTTCCACGGTTGTCGACACTGATGGGTTGATTCAAACAGTTATAACTACAAAAACATTCTATAAGATCGTTGATACAGGCTGCAGTCAGAAACTATTGTATATGCAGACACAAACGTTTTATAAAGACACCGATATGCAGGCTGATCAGTCAGACACTAATACAAACAAGGATACAAACTGTTGTTGCAGTATCCATAAACGCACTGCTATATTATACAAACAGTCCATACAGGCAGTAAGTTAACGCAGGCTGATCACACACACTGTATGTGCAGGCACTGATACACCACATAACCGTTCATACAGGCACTGACACTGGCTGCAGATGCAGATACTTATACACGTTGTTGAACACAAGTACTGGGACACAATGCAACCACCGATATACAGATGCTAATAAAGGCTTCTGAATCAGACATAGGCGCAAGCACTGTTTCGCTATACAAGGATTCTCACAAATACTGGCGCAGGGTGCCGAGAAGGGCATTTATTATACAGACAGTGATGAAATACAGGCATCGGAATAGACTGTAACATTTATGATGATTATGGTACTAAAACAAACACCAGTACACGTCCCAAACACGGATACAGATGAAAACAAGATAGTCCCTTTTACGGACAGAGGAGTTACGTAAAATGGCCACTGGCAGCAAACACCCACACGTCTAAAACTGACCACGTTCGCGTCTTTTGTTGGCTTCACTGCATATACGCTGGTCATTGAAAACACACGAAGCGCCAGATTGCAGTCCGCTTATTGCACGACTGACTGTGAGTACTCGTGAGTTCGGATCAATACTTCTCCACGGCTACCAACACTAAATCAGTCAGTGAGTAAGTCAATAACAACGATAAACTACGTACTCAACAACCACGGACACAGCAAAACACAGTCTTAATAAACC
>NC_134882.1:13423940-13426440 GCF_041734735.1 Babylonia areolata
ATATAGATATTTAGGGACCATCTTAGACAATAAGCTGACTTTTGACAGAAATGTTGATTCCATTCATAAGAAATGTCAATCTAGAATTTTTTGTTTACAGAAGCTTAGAAATGTTGGTATAAATTCAAATATTCTTCAAAGTTATTATCGATGTTGTATCGAGTCTGTGCTTACAGTTTCATTTATGTGCTGGTATGGAAGTTTGGGAGTGAGGAGTAAGCGTGTTTTGAACGATGTCATGAGTGTATGCAGTAAAATTGTGGGAGTGAAACAAGCTAGTATGCAAAAGCAGGCAGATAGCAACTGACGACACCCATATTTTAGCAAAGTATTATGAGCTATTGCCATCAGGACGACGCTACAGAACTTTTAAGTTGAAATCCAGAGCTCTGAAGACTTTTATTCCACGTTCAATCCACCTTTTAAATTCTTGAGAACTGTGTGTGTGTGTGCGCGCGCGCGCACTCTCATGTGAGACGTGTGAAAGTCCGTGCATGATAGGCTGTACCTTGTTCTAGTTGTGGTGTGTGTGTGTGTGTGTGTGTGTGTGTGTGTGTGTGTGTGTGTGTGTGTGTGTGTTTACTGAGCTTAAAACGTGACAATTGGTTATAATGAATGTGCAATATGTAGGAAGAATAATGTGCAATATGCAGGATGAATGTACAATGAATATGTCTAATGCTAACGTCCATATTCTAAATATATTTCTGTTTAATAATTACGATGTAATAATTAATTGCAATGTTTTTTAAAAGCGAATATGTGAAATGCTTTTATTTCAGAACATATGTTTATTACCCTTGTTTAATCAAGTTATCCGCGTGTGTGGAGTGGGGGGGTGCGGTGCGGGTGTGTGCTGATTATCTGGTTGTGGTTTTCCGCAGTTCATCTTTATTCTTATCTTATCTGTCTATTATAATCAATGTGCAGTATAGTACTTTTAGTAGGCTATGTTTATAATTATATTCAAATAATGTTTCTTAATTCTTTCTGTTTTTACATTAAGAATACTAGTTATTACCTGCAGTGTGTGGATGTATGTATGAAACGATGTATGTGATATTTTTTTACATTTGTATCTTCGTAATATTTGTTGGGGCTGTTGTTGGCTTTTACAGTTATGGTCCCCATGTTGTTTACTTGTCTATGTTGTGATAATGCACCTGACCAAATTTCTCCAGTTGGAGATAATAAAGTTATTCTTATCTTATCTTATCTTATCTTATATATATATATATATATGTGTGTGTGTGTGTGTGTGTGTGTGTGTGTGTGTGTGTGTGTGTATACATATCTGTGTGTGTGTGTGTGTGTGTGTGTGTGTGTTTTATACATATACTTGTTTATTCATTTACTTATTACATTCTTCTTCTTCTTGTTCTTCTTCTTATTATTATTATCATTACTACTACTATTATTCTCTTAATTTAGGTGATCTGTTATTTGCTATTTTTTCCCTTCCAACTGCTGCATTTTCCCTGAGTCCGATCTGAAATACGTTTAACTAAACAAAGGTGAGGACGCAGAGCCCCAGACTGTACTGAAGGAGTGCTTTGCAATGTTCCATCATCATCATCACCATCATCATCACTAGCATCATTATTGTACAACTACAACAACAAATACTACTACTACTACAATGATAATCATAATTATAATAAAAATGATAATAATCTTGGTGATGACGATGATGATCAACATTCTTCTTCTTCTTCTTCTTCTCATTAGTCATCATAATCATCATTATCATTACTAGTGCCACTGGAGCACTGACCTGCAAAACAGCCGACCATGAAGTTGGCCAGGTTGCCGGCCACCAGAAGCGGGATGGCCATGCTGACCAGCCAGGGTCGGCGCTGTGGGAGGAAGGTGCCCAGGATACTGTAGGTGATGAACAGGGACAGGATCCCCGAATACCCACACAGAGCATACGTAGATATGGCCTCTGATCGTCTCTGAATTATAGAAAAAATAAGAGCAAACACGCGAGAAAATAAGAATGCGATAAAAAAACACACCCCAAAAAACAAACCCAACAACAATAAGGGTCAACAGAATGATGAGTAGACAGACCATCAGCGATAGGATCATCATCATTGACAACAAAAATAAACATTGCCATGAGACCACCTCCATGACGAAGTGTTAAGTCCCGCGCATTCCTATTTCTCTGTCTTAGCTGTCAAGAGTCAACAGATTATTGTTCTTTCCCTTTTAACCTTCAACATTTTGTCGAATATTATGATTTATTAGTGTTTACAGTCCACAGCAGTCTTCAGTACTTGGCGATGCATGTGACGATATAAAATCATTAATCAATGAACGGACTTACCAGATACTCATGGTTGAAACTCAAACACACGTAACATTTAGCATGCCTGGATGATCATGAAAACAACAACAACACTAACCCTTTCACCGCCAAGCTCGCATTTATGCACAGGCGTGGTAGAGGACCCATGTCACTGAAAAGTGACCATTCATTGGCCTGTTATCCATG
>NC_134882.1:13431440-13468940 GCF_041734735.1 Babylonia areolata
GAGAAACGACGCTATAGTTACGTTTCAAATGCCTCTTTCTCTCTGATCCGTTTCTGAACGATACTTTGAAATATCACTCACTCACTCACTCACTCAATCGCCTAATCAAGTGTTCCATCGCTCATAGACTCTGACTTACTCATTTATCACTCATTCATGGACGGACTCGTTCACTCACTAAATCACTCAGCTTGTCAATAAATCAATTACGATCAACCGCTCGGTCAGTCTGGCAATCAATCAAAGGCACTGGTAATACTTGCATTGATGACCTGCCAGGGCGAATTATCTTTTTCTTTGTACCTACATTGTTGGTGTGGGGTGGGTGTATTCTCTTGAAAAAACCGATCTCGAACAAAATAGACATCCGCCCCCCCATTCTCCCCTACCAGTTTTGAGCCTGATAATTTCTAATTACTGGCAGGCTCAAATGTGCATAACCTGTGTTTTGTACAGATGCAATTCGTACAAGGTCAAAGGGAAGTCATTCGTGTAAAGATATGGTTGCTCCTCTGAGAGAAGTATTTCCTCCCCCTTTCTGCTTTCGTAATAACTGCGTTTAAAAGATAAACCACTGAAAGGAGGGTAGATCAGAATAGAGATGTGAGTTGTGGCAGTGTCTGATGGCCAAATCCAATCACTTGATTAACATAAGATACATTGCCTTTTTCGACATAAGAAATTTGTTTTCCATGGTAATCAAGAACTTGAGCTGCCACCTTCTTCCAGAAACTTCATTCATCGAGTTTCCTGTCTTGGGGGATTATGTGATATCATACACACACACACACACACACACACACACACACACACACACACACACACACACACACACACACACACAGCATGTCTCACCCCATCCAAGAAAATGGAGGCAGCGACTCCAGTGGACTCTATGGCAGTAGTGCCCAGAACGAAACGCAGCGAGTTGCCGATGACTCGCACCAGGAACTGCATGGCTCCCACGTGGTACAGCATGGACAGTGCGGCATTGGTGAGGAAAAAGATAGGCATCGCCTGAAGGACACAAATAAAACTCACAATGTCTTGTTTGTTGGGGCTTGGTAGCATTCGAGACGTGTTGATTACAGGGCAAAGACACACTCGCTATACACTCAGTCTGGTTCTGCGACTGAGCAATTACTGTCATCAGTAGGGGCTCATAGTTATTGCCTTGTGCATGCTAAGTCAGAACAAATATTACTGAGCTCCACCACCGAAAAGACTCAGCAGCAATTTAGAGTCTCTCGTGGCTACCTGTCATTGACATTTACCTGTGGTTAGCTAGCTTGGAAATGTCTATGGAAGACACGCGTTATACAACACATATGATCACAACAAACAAATAATAATGCTCTTTCTCGTATTTGTACACTCTAGCATGGAAAATGCCACGTTTGTGTCTGCAGTAAATATACAATACTGATCAATCTTGTCATAATACATACTCCCTGGTATGGTAAATGTCACAACTGTGTTTGAAGCGAATCGACAATACTACCCAGTTTTGAACGGAGAGCTAATCATTTTAAAATGTGACAGACAGATGTCAACAGCAGATCTGGAGCACTTCCCTGTCTTTTCATGAATTTACAACAGTTTTGTTGACTGCATTTGGAACGCTCATTCATTTTGTCTTCCACAAGCTGCTCGACTGTAAAGAAAATCACCATGTCCCTTTCCTTGGTCTGGACACAGGATATTGTACAGTATGATAATACCTAGATTTTCTTAAGCCTCTTCGGTAATATTTTCTTTATGTTCCATCAGCGGTATTTTCTTTCTGTCCTTTCAGCAGTATTTTCTTTATGTCTGTTCAGCTAACTGTACTTTATTTTCGTCTCTTAAGCTGTAAGTTTCTCTTTGTAATGGTGGCCATTTTTGTCGTCTTTAGCATCATCATAGTCACCCCTTGCTACTGCAACACCGATGCAAAATGAATCGAATATCTCTCCATCGTCCCCAAACCTCCATACACACAGTCACGGCAACCTTAACGGCATCTTCATCTCACCCCAAAGATGAAGTGGTGGTCACTGTACGACTCCCCAAAGAATGTCCTGGATGCAGGCTTGGCGTTGTCGAAAAAAGAATTCAGCCGTGCTTGGACCCATAGAACCACTTCCTTTCCCCCCTGCCACCTCATCACCAACACTGCCAGAATGAACTGGAGGCCCAGACTCCAGTAGATGGTGTGCCAGTTCACCTGCAGCATCAACATCATCATCGTCATCACCATCATTATCATCATCATCATCATCATCACCATCATCAATTTATTCTCGTGATTGCCAACGTGATCATCATCATCATAACGATTGTAGTGGTGGCCATTTTTGTCGTCATTATCATCATCATAGTCACCCCTTGCTACTGCAACACCGATGCAAAATGAATCGAATGTCTAAATCTAATCACAGTTTAGAGCCAGGGAAACGTGACTCCCACTGCAGGGCCTCTGCTGGGAAATGTTGAGAGAAAGTGGTAATAAAAAAGAACAAAATTACAGGCTACAATTTTTGTCAAAAGTATGCAAACAACATGTTTTTCTCTTCTGAAACTAACTGACATAGCGGTCTCCTGAAAGCCTTTTGAAACGATGAGATAACTTTAAGGTGGTCAAAGAACTAAGTACATTTCAGGTACGTAATTTTACGTTTCTTGGTATATAAAACGTAACTATTATCATTGTGAATTTTACAACAAACACTAAACAGCAACACGAAAAAGCAAGCAAACAAAGAAAGCGTATCAAATAAAGTCTTAGTATCAAAGGCATCATAATTGAACAAAATTAACAATCAACATTATTCAGACTATACACATTGTGGAACAGTTCTGCTTCCTTTCTTTGGCTTGCCTTTGCTGTTCTCGTGACACTCGCCTTTTCTCTATCCCTCGTCCACTCCCTTGAACCCCCCTCCCCATGCTCCACAGGAAGTGTTTCAACATTTTCAGACACGTGCTTTCCCCTTGGTGCATCAGTCTAGCCAATACATGTCGTATTATCTGGGTCATCATTACCACTTGTGCTTGCCCAAGTCAACTAAGGACTCTTGTTGTTGCCTGCTAAACGTGTGCTTGTTAGCTTTACTCGCTGATCTGGGGCCGTATTCAAGACAAATTTCATTTTGCCTTCAGGCAAGTTATCTTTGACATGGTTGGGACCCGCGGGTACAGTTTACCATGAAGGATAAGTTATCTTCGTATTCAAGACACATGCAGTTCGCTCAGACAGCTAACCCGTCTGTTGTTGTTTTTTTAAATCCCCAGATTCCCGTCTGAGCAAGCTCTCAGTTTCACTTCTCATCGCACCACAGCTTGGAACATTGTCGAGAGAGTTCGCAAAACACGTGCTGTCCGTAAAGCACGCCTGTTTTCCCTTTAAAAAAAAAAAAGAAAGAAAAATGCTGCAAAAGGATCTGCCATATTTACCTCTGCTTCGTGGGCAGTCAACCTTGGCAGGTAGTAAGGGTAAATTTCCTTGGGTTTGTGGACTCGCGGGTAGACTCTTGTGTTCATGAATACTGGATATTGCTTACCCTTGGGCAGTTTGCCTTGCCTCAGGCAGATTACCCGCAGGTACACATTTACCCTCAGGCATGATGTTCTCTTGAATACGGCCCCTGGCTGGTAGTTGGTTGACGCTTTGAGCCACAGATCATGCCATGTGCCATATTAGGACTGTGTTCAAGTTTGTTCATAATTGAAATACAGTCTCCTTTTGGGATGAACATCAGCTATGTCGCTATATTCATTTCTAGTTGAAAGATAATTCAGTAAATCTCGATGATAGGTTAACCTGTCATTTAGGTAATAATTATGGCCACAGCTACAGTATGGCATGTTAACCCGTCGTGTAAACAGTGTACAGGATTGTGTAAATGTTCACCAGTTTTTCCTAATTGTTATGGTGTTGTCACTATCGCTTCTAAGTGTGACATAACAGTTTTATAATGATGGCATAAATCACATACTTATCAATGTTGACGTAAGATCACTTTATTCGTGCAAAGAAAAAACAGTAGGAAAGTTTTAGTGACTGAAATGTTTAATTACGATATTTCTCAGTCAGGTTATTTACGTAAACATCTAAAGAAAATGTTTTCCAGCCTATCTGGAGGACAATAACCTTCTAGTGTCTAAAACGATAGCCTCCATTTTCAAAATGGTGTCGCAAGAATATAGGTGACATGTTTGCAATTAAAAAAAAAATGAACGAAATGAAATGGAAGAGAATATTCAAACATTGTTTTAAATTTGTAACATTTCTGCATTATTTTGGTGATAAATCATTGCTGATATGTGAAGAAAAATTCAGGTAAATCACTGAAGTGGTTGAGGAATGAAAATAAGATAATATCACGACTAAGCATTTTGCATAAGAGACACCGGCAGTGTGATAAACGTCACCAGTATATGTCAAGGAAGCGGACAAAAGCAGACGTCAGTAGTTTTCCTGCTCGCCATTTTTCGTCTCGAATTCCTCTAACTGGCAATGATGTATAGATCACAGAGGCTCAAGAAGCGATGAAATGGGCCATGGACGAAATATGAGTTGTATTATGAAAACAAATCAGTGATAAAATTTAACGTTGTGCAGTACAAGTCATCAATAGCAATCGTTCTTTAACTCATTCTACCCTACAGTTACTTGTCTGCTGCAGCTCCCCGGACCAGCACTACATGAGACCACTGCAGAAAAAAAACAGGGTGGTTCACTAAAACACCGATAATCGATGGAAAATTGTTGTTTTAATCGATCAAACAATGCTTCGTTTTCGGAATCAGTGAACGGTTCAGTTTAGAATGCAAACTGTACCAAACAAGAATGAACGAAATTAGAATAGTGTTTTGGTACGAGAATGCTCGTACCTGTTCCACAGAGGAAGTAATCATGGTACGAGCTATCTCGTACCTGGAGTAGAATGAGTTAAATGTCCGTCGGCTTTTGACTTTTCCCAACTCAGTTTTTGTTTCAGTTTGAAAAGGGCTTCAAAGCGTGTGAACTGATCCATTTAAGATACACCCCATCTACTAAAAAAAAAAAGGAGTTGATACATGACCTTCGCATACATCTAACGTGCTGGTCAGGTACTTCAGAGCCTACCATAAGTATGTATAAATCTCCGAACTTGAAAGGACATTGGTGTGCCTACAACTCTGGAATAATATCGAAACTGACTTAGTTGGAGGTATGGGAAATTCGGCCACAAGCGGTCATTGAGTAAAGATTATCCACAGGGGAACCACTGCATTGTGCATTGTATGCCGTCAGCGCAGCAAAAGTACCTTGGAGGGGTGCGTGGAGAAGAAGAAGCAGATGAAGAGGAAGACAAAGATACCAGGCAGAGATCTCAGCCTGGCTGGCTCTGTCATGGCCACGTTCGTGATCACGTAACCCATAAAGGCTCCAACCCCGCCATACAGCAGCCTGCACAGACAAACCATATTATCACGACTGTCTGAATAACAGCTCCCTGAAACAAGGCTGTTCTTATCACAGCGGACGGAATAATGCCTGTCCGTGCTTTGGTTACATCTCACACAATGGGTTTCGGACAGTCGTGGCTCGGACATTCGTGATGCATCCACAAATAGAGTTCACTGGCCTGGGATTTCGTAAGAATTTCTGACTTTTATGAAGTATGTGTGTGTGTGTGTGTGTGTGTGTGTGTGTGTGTGTGTGTGTGTGTGTGTGTGTGTGGTGTTGTGTTGTGTGTGTGTATATATATATATATATATATATATATATATATATATATATGTGAGTGTGTGTGTGTGTGTGTGTGTGTGTGTGTGTGTGTGTGTGTGTGTGTGTGTGTGTGTGTGTGTGTGTGTGTGTGTGTGTGTGTGTGCGTCAGTGTGTGCATTTGACAAATCTGAGCAAAACAGAATTGTCAGAATAGAATATCTTTGAAGCAAAATTATGGAAACATCTTCAAAAGAATAGCGCGTAAATGACGGAAGACGTTGTGACATAGAATCATGTAATTTGCGCAAAATATAAGACAGTTTATGGACTGGGACACTTGTGGTACGAGACTTATGGACTGGGACACTTATGGCAAATGTCGTCTAAAATCACTATGGTGAACAGATTTCGTCTGAAATCACTTTTGTGAACTGACGTTAAATTAATGACCACTTATGGCATGACACGTATGGCATTGGACACATATGGCATGACTCGTATGGCCTGGGACATTTATAGTATGACCCTAGTGGGCTGGGACACTGATGGCATTGGAGACTGTGGGTTGGACACTCTGAATTGGGCACATATGGAATGGGAGACTTATGCACGGGAACACCTCTGGCATTGGGACACTAATGGTTCTGGACACTCTGGGACCTGGACACTTCCAGCATTGGTCACCCATGGGTCAGGACACTTCTGGCATCGAGCACTTCTGGCTTGGAACACTTTTGGCACGAGACACATTTGGCACTGGACAATTATGGATACTTATGGGCGTGGCTTGGACACACTGGGCAGTTATGGGCTCGGGCACTGTGTTACTGGGCACACTGGGCAGTGGACAATTTGTGCATTCGATACGGGGGCTTGGACAGTCAAGGCATTTGACACATGTTACTTTCAACGAACTAGGTCTTGGACACATGTGCGATATATTGATTGTTCATGGCGTAACTTCACTGACAGTGGTAGAAAAAGAAACGTATATAAAAAACAAACAACAACAACAACAACAACAAAAATTTAGCTCAAAGACAGACCATCTGAGGAAGAAGCGCAAGGTGTTTATACGGCTGGTGGTGGCGGGGGACTTTGGTCCAGTGCACCATCTGCCCAGACTGGTCCTGCCCATCAAGTCCCTCACCCTGTGACGACTGGCGATGACAATACCCAGCAAGGTACACCACAACAACCGTATGGACCCCTCGTCCCCAAACCTGCACACACACACACACACACACACACACACACACACACACACACACACACACACACACATATATATATATATATATTAGTGGCGAGTATAACGCATGACATTTTAATAAGAGATGAATGGCTTACACGCAGCAGAAAAACAACCTGTGACATTTTCAGATAACAGGACAGTATTATTATCAAACAATACGACAGTTACATTCAATCAGGATTGACTATAAGCTATCCACTCTGACCTTTTCTGCAGTCAACGGATCTGGCCCCAAGTATCTTTCTGAACTCATCCATATCTATACCCCGTCTCGCCAGCTCCGTTCTTCCTCTGATACTCGACTTCTCAGGATACCTCACGTCAGAAGTAAGACCTATGGACACAGATCGTTTTCTTTTCAATCGCCAAAGACGTGGAACAAGCTCCCTGATAACCTCCGTCATTCTGATTCCCTCGCATCTTTTAAATCTCGTCTCAAAACTCACATTTTCCCCCAGCAATAAGTTCAATTGTGGCAGGTCCACTTCCTTTTCGTTAGATGTGCTTGACTATGTGTGTATACATATGTATGTGTACATAACTACATGCATGTATGTGAAAGTGTATTGTGTGTGCGTGTGTTTATGTAAGTTTGTGCCTGCCTATGTGTGCTTATGTGTTAGGGTAGCTGTTAGATACACATGTATGTTAACGTGTATGTATGCAGTGTGTGTGTGTGTGTGTGTGTGTGTGTGTGTGTGTGTGTGTGTGTGTGTGTGGTCACATTTTGGTGTGTGTATGTAACATAGATATAATGTTTTATGTTAACACATGCGTTTTTGTAAAGCACCTAGAGCAGTTTTCTGGATAGTGTGCTATATAAGTATCCATTATTATTATTATTATCTTAAAATCTTTCAATACTCCAATGGCTAACGAAAGGGAAACGAAACGAGACTTCGAACATCTCCCAGTTTAACTCTTTGCTTACATCTAATATACACACAACATTCAGCACCATCAACAATTAAGGAAAAAAAAAGTTCAGTACAGTGTTACACACCCATGGAAAGTTCTTTAACAATCAGCCAAAAGGGTTTTCGAAATATGGAAACAAAGGCTTTTACAAGTCAATACGAGGAAATGCACAGGCTGAGAGGGAACTGCTTTGAACATCTGACTGAGATTAACTCAGTACGGCCAGTCCTCTCTTCTCCTCTACACAGACTCCTGTGGGTGTCCAGTGGGTGTCTCAATGACCCAACCTTTAGCTTCCGTCGTCAGAATTGTGGTATTTTTTGTCAACATTCACCTCTTCAGTATAAGAGCCTTCCGCTTGCAATATTTTGATGATAGTAATTGGGCTGAAACGCTGTTAACGTCGTCTCTTTCGCCGTTCGTATGGAGAGAGTTAACGGATGCAATGAGAAGGACCGAATTCACAGCTGTTGAAAGGCATTAACTGTGATTTCTTTTCACAGCAGATAACAGATGGTGCAGATAACAACGAACAAAACTGAACACTTCCAACCAGATATCGTAATATCGTTGCCGATTCCAGAAAAAGGTATTTTGAGCCGATTCTCTTTACCAACACTAACATGACAGTACAAATAAAACTCGAAAAGAAAATATCCTCTGAAACATATCTCATTTACGATTAACTGTACTAACTGACCAGCTATACAAATAACAAGCCATGAAACTGACCTGTAATACATGGCATAGCAGAAGTAGGCGACGTAGAGAAGGAGGAAGAGGACGGTTAAAAAGTGGCCACCCATTTTGTCGTTGATGAAACTGATCATCTTCCTCACAGCTTGTTGAAGGTGAAGGACAAAACGACCCACAAACGACGAGTTCTTCATTCTGCCCTCCTCATCCTCATCCTCACTGGGGTCGTCAAAGGGGTCGTGGTCATCGTCAGGCTGGGGGTCAAGGAAAGGGTCGTTTGGTTTGAAGGTGATGGATGTATCCTTTTCCTTGGTGACAGCGGGAGATGGAGAACGCTGTACTGGGGGCTGAACGTCACCGTTTTGGCGCTGCTGGTTTGAATCCATTGGGAACGTTCTCGATCCTTTCAGAAATCCTTAAACATTTTAAACGCGTCGATGATTGATTGATTCACTGGCCGATTGACTGACTATGATAACAATAATAATAATAATAATAATAATAGTAGTAGTAGTAGTAGTAGTAGTAGTAGTAGTAACAATGATAATAATCATCATCATCATCATCATCGTCATCATTATCTTATCTATAAAGTATCATTCCATGTAAAACATTCGTGACTGCGTTGTGCAGTGTAAAACCGATGTTTAAAACCCTACACCCACACTGCACAGACTGAACACTGTGGCTTTCCATAATTCAACACAGATGGAGTGGATTCATGACCAACAAGAGCAGACTGGGTGCGGCAAGTTAAGAACGACATGAACCAATCCAGGACCATTCTAGAGCAGCCAAAAGTGGTAAGCAACCGCGCGATGAAGATGTCATGGTCTACGGTGTCGAAAGCTGCAAACAGTTCAAGCAGTGACAAAATAGACACACGGCCACTGTCAGAAGCATGAAGGAGGTCAGTAACTACACGCAGCAAGGCGGTTTTAGTGCCATGGCAATTTCGGTAGGCTCACTGAAATGGATCCAGAAGGTTGTAAGACTCCAAATGCCACAACAACCGCTTCAACACAGCATGTTCAAATGCATTTGACAAGGAATGCAGATCAGAAGCAAGACGGTAGTGTTACAAACAGTTCAGATCAAACTGGGCAGGGGACTTGACAAAAGCATGCCTAAACCTCTGAAGCACAATGCCTGATGACAAAGACATTCAAAATGACAGTAATCTCATCCAAACAATCAAAACGGACAGGACGGGGATAGGGTTAAGGTCACAGGAGTTCTTTGGCAAGTTCCGGAGTAGGCCTACTTTTCTCACACAAGTTTCAGTTACGGGCTCAAACTCTGCGAACAAAATACCACAGAACTCAACAGCATCAGTGGAGCGGTCTGGCGTGTCAGCTTTAAAATGCTTCTGATCTGTTCCGTCTTACTAATGAAATATTCATTGAGTCTACCTGGAAAGAGACAGATGGAATGTATGAGGGAAGCACCGTAGCATTGGATTTGCTCATCATTTTATCAGTGAGATGAGGTGATAGAGCTCTCTGGAACTGTCGGCATAAACTGTCTTTCACAGACACAGTGTTTCTTGGCTTCATACATCATGTTTGTCACCAGACTATGTAACCGGACAAAATTCACCCTATGTACAGCTTACAGCTGGACCAGATCCACGCCAACTTCGTTCTGCTTGTCGCCTTTGTGCCTTCCCTCGAGAGTCATCCAGGCAGCGGACTTAGGGTCCGTCAAGGTACATCCTAATCAGAGGGGTATGGTGGTGTGCTGATCTTACAGCTTATGCAAACATTTATATCACGGAGGTCAACTAAACAGGACCCAGTGACGGACTCAAATGCTGTACATATATCATTTTAAAAACATGCATATCAATAGCTTTCAGATTACGTGAAGCCACAATTGTTGCTTTGTCAGATTTTCGGAGAGTTCAGAATGGTCTGATAACAACATATTGAAGACCGACAGATCAAGTGCGTCAGTTGCACGATTTGTACCCAGCCAATCTAAAATGTGACCACAACGAAGAGTAAGAATGTGACTTACTGTCGAAAACCAAGGTTATCACAAACAGTATTGAGAGCAACAGTATGTAGATGAAAAAGAATACACAAAATAAACATTGATATCAGCAAGAACAACAGTTGATCACGCGCGTATTGTCGGCCAACCCAATGTCCATCTTGCGGTGTTGTGTACTGACAGACGGACATAGCGTGCAGAAAAAACAACAACATGATGCACGAGCGGTTAAATAGAAGGCTCAGTGGGCACCGGGACGAAAGTGTCAATTGAAAGCAATCGCTGAGAACTACAAAACATATACCACAGTAAAATCCACAACATGATGCAAACGACGAGGTTGAAAAGACGACGAGACGAAAGTATGGCAACAAAAACTCGACAAAAACAGGAGCGTGAACTTTCAGTTTGCCAGGCGAAGAGCCAGAACTCTTTTTTTTCTGCAATAGGTAGTCCCTTGTATTGTTCCTTGTCACTGGCCTCCACAGGCCGTGTCTGGTATATTTCCAATTATCTATCTATCTAGCTATCTATATATGCATATGTATATGTAGCCAAGCGCTCAGCTGGCTATAACCATTGTTCAACTCACAGCACATGCCGTGAAGCGGATGGAAGTTTTACTACAGTGACGGTGTACAACCATCGACCTGTCCATGAAACTTGCATGGCGTAACGCTATTTAAATTCAAATTTGAAAAGAAAGCTGATAGGTGTTCAGCGTTGTCGTCTGCTACATCCGGTCACTTTTCGAGGTGCCGCTCTCAAGGACACATCGAGCGTGTGGCACACACTGTCTGCTGCCTGACATTCTACAGCTCTGTCTTCTTATCTTCTCTTCTTCTTTACTTCTTACTCTTTTTGTCAAGTACAACGCCGAGATTCCTGACTGAGCTGGAAAAAGGGATGGATGTACTGCCAAGTTTGATTGTGTCAATTGTGATGGACGTGAGTTCTTGATTAGTTCCTATGATCATTGTTTCCGTTTTGTCCGTATTCAATTGTAACTTATTTAGAGTCATCTAGTTTTGAATGTCCAAGAAGCAGTCGGATGTTTCTTGAAAAAGCGAGGACAAATTTTCAGGGGCATCACTTTTCTGAAGTTGAGTGTCATCGGCATAAGAATGATGACTGACGTTGTGGCAGTTGATAATTTCAGCGAGAGGAGCAGTGTAGAGTGTGAAGAGCACAGGGCCTAAAACAGATCCATGTGGAACTCCGTGTTCGATGTTAACGGGCTTAGACTGGTAATTATCAACGATGGCAGACTGGAATCGGTCGGTGAGATATGATTTGAATCAGCTGAGACCAGTGCCGTTGATACCAAAATTAATGTATAATGAAGACGGGAGAGAAGGATTGAAAGGCAGCTGACAAGTCGAGAAGAGTGAGAAGGGAAATTTTACCTGAGTCGGTCGCTAACAGTAAATTATTCAGGATGTGAAAGAGAGTAGTTTCGGTGCTGTGGTCAGCACAATAGGCAGACTGAAAAGGGTGAATGAGATTGTTGAAACGAATGTAGTTGCTGACTTGTTTCAAGACGGCTTTTTCAAGAAGTTCGGACAGGAAAGGAAGGTTAGAAATTGGTCGATAGTTTTTCAAGGTGTTTGCGTCGAGGTTGGATTTCTTTAGAAGAGGCCGGGCGATTGCAGTTTTGAAAGTGGGTGGAAACGTTCCAGTAAGAAGAGATGAATTCACAATACTGGTGATTGTAGGGAGAAGCTGTGGGACTCACTGGCAATAGACAGAAGCTGGTATGGGATCAAGCTCATATTATTTTATTGTCACTTCATTCAGGATTTCATGGACTTCCGTTTCAGTCAAGGGGCAGAAGGAACGGAGAGGTGTGCCATTGAATTGAAGATCAGCAGAAGTAGGTAGGAAAGGTGTTTGATCCAAGGTGTTTGATCCAAGCTGGTACGAATATTTTAAATGCGTGTATGCGTGCCACGTATGCGTCGTTTTGAATGTGTGGGTGGGCGGTGTGCTCTGACTGTAGAAATCATACACCACATTGAGGGCAAACAAACTGAAAATCAAACCAACTTGATTTATTATAATTATGAAACTTTTAAATAAGAAACTTTCCCAGTCTATATCGCTCTCTATTTCTCCATGTGTCTGTTTCTGTCTCTGTGTGTCTGTCTCTCTGTGTGCCTGTCTTGTCTCAGTCTTTCTGTGTCTCTGTCTCACTCTGCCTCTCTCTGCGTCTCTTTGTCTCTGTCTTTCTGTCTGTCTTTCCTCCGTCAAGAAAATTGTTTGTGCCTGTGTCTTTCCATCTGTCTGTCTCCTTGTGTCTCTGTGTGTGTGTCTTCTGTGTGACTCCCTGCCTCTTCCCTTTTCTTTGTGTACCGGTAAAAGATCCCAAGCAGGCTGTTGAGAAACCACAAACAACAACACAGTGACAACCAGCTGTGTAAAAGGGCAGCGACCTGTTGGAGTCAATGAGACCTCCGACTATCATCATACACTGAGCGAAAGCAGCTTTCGACAAATCCATATACGCTACACCACATCTGCCAAGCAGATGCCTGACCAGCAGCGTAACCCAACGCGCTTAGTCAGGCCTTGAGGAGGGGGCGTGGGGGAAAGAAAAAAAAAAGGGTGAATAAATAATAGATAAGCTTACACAAATAAATAAATAAATTAATTAATAAATAAATAAATAATAATTATAATGTAAAAAAAAAGAAAGAGAAAAGGTGAATAAATAATAGATAAGCTTACGCAAATAAATAAATAAATAGATAAATAAATAAATAATAATCATATAAAAAAGGTAGTAGTAATAATAATAATAATAATAATAATAAAATAATACAATAATAAATAAATAAATAAATAAATAAGATAACAATGATGATAAATAAGCAAATAGATGTAAAACATGAAGACACACATTCACATATACACCCACACATGCATAACAGATATGCACCAAACATGCAGTTTCACAGATATGAAAGCACAGTTAAATACATTTAAACGTACATGAGCTCCAACACACACATACACACCACACACATTACCCTGTACCTCTTCTACCCCCCTCCTCCACACACTCATTTCTAGTCTACGTATCGCAGCTTCCACGGCACACACACACACACACACACACAAGAAAAAAAACAAGTAATGAAAACACAGCAACACGCTCAATGCATCAAGCAGGCGAGCGAGCAAGCAAAGCGAGAGAGAAAAAGAGATAGAGTCGGACAGCAGAGTTTGGAAAGAGACAGCCGGAGACAGATATGATACAAACAGTGAGAAGGATACAGACAAACAACAGAGACAGAGACGGACAGACAGACAGAGACAGAAGGCAAAGAGAGAGCGATATATACATATATAAAGCGCAGTGAGCCCCATCTGAGATGGGGGGGATTGCGCTATATCAGCCTTCATTTTGTTTATTCATTTGTTTATTTATCTATTTATTTATTCATCTATTCATGTATTCATTTGTTTATTTGTTATGTTATATTATCATTATTATTATCATCATCATCATCATCATTATTATTATTATTATTATTATTATTATTATTATCATCATCATCATCATCATTATCATCTTAAGTTAGGTGATCTGTTATTTTTTCCCTTCCAAGTGTTGCATTTCCCCCTGATTCCCATCTGAAATACGTTTAAGTAAACAACAGTGAGGACGCAGAACCCCAAACTGTCCTGAAGGAATGCGCTGTAACGAAAAAATTTCTCAAGTAGAGCATCGTGCTGATACCAGTCAGCAGTCTGATGTATCAAGTATACCTACATTCCAGCAGTTATCAAAGAAGTGTATTACTGAGCAGCTCACCTTACAAGCAGGCAAGTCAGACCCAGAAGTACAGAGGAAAATACACAGACACTTTGTTTTGAAAACAGTTCATAGGCTTGCAGGGAACAACAGGAATCCTGTACAGTTCTGGGCAAGATGACGTGCGTCATGACATTTTCTCGAATGTAATATCCACGTCTCGACACGAACCTTGTACACGACGAAATCTTGAAACGAAATCGTAGTTAACTCACTCAGTACGGCCAGTCCTCTCTTCTCCTCTACACAGACCCTTCGGATGTCCAGTGGGTGTCTGAATGACCCAACCTTTAGCTTCCGTCGTCAGAATTGTGGTATTCTTTGTCAACATTCACCTCTTCAGTATAAGAGCCTTCTGCTTGCAATATTTTGATGATGGTAATTGGGGTGAAACGCTGTTAACGTCGTCTCTTTCGCCGTTCGTATGGAGAGAGTTAAAATGTCTTTGAAATGCCTAATGGAATTCGCTAACTACGCACAAAACGCACTGCTTATCTTTCCCGAACGTACACTGTGTAGGAATGAATGGAGGGGGCCACACCAAGGGGGGGTACAGTAAGCCAACAAAAATATTTTCACTGCACAAACTTGAGCAAAGTAACGAAATAAAAGAAAGAGGCCCCCTGCTTGTTCACCTTCCACTGATCACTGGGTCCTCGTGAATAGAAGCATAATATTGGGTGATGTGTCATCATGACGAGCGTGTTTTTGTGTGTGTATGTGTTTTTTTTTTTTGTGTTTTTTTTTTGTCCTCCTTCAATGAAACCATACGGTTATCTAATCAATAGCACGTTAGAAAGCACACGCAGTTGAGATGAATAACTGAACTGCAATGTCAACAAATGCATCGTAAGAGCAGCAATGTCTTCAACAAACTTACATGTAGGCTAACAACATCTTCGTCTTTCTGAGATGAGAGAGCGAGAGAGAATAAGGAGAGAGAGAATAAGGAGAGAGAGAGAGAGAGAGAGTTGGGGAAGGCGGAACGGTACGAGCCTACACAGTTGAAAAGATTATGTACGTATGCCTACATGGCCGAAGAGAGAGAGAGAGAGAGAGAGAGAGAGAGAGAGAGAGGGAATCTATCTGATGTATAGTGGTATTTTCTGGCATTGTAACTCGATAACACAAGACACGTGTATTATAATTTTGCGTACCTCATGATTTTTATTTTATTTTGTTTGGCGTATTTCGAAAAAAAACCAACTATATTCTTAGTTTAGGCTGTTAGTCTGGGTGTACGCTGAGTTCATGCACAAAGTGAAAACTGCTTGATAAATTACTACGACTTATTTTGTTGTGCTGTTTCCAGTTTTAAGTTGTACGGTTAATGAAGGGTTGCTTCCCCTGGCATTTTGTCCTTGCACAAGTTTCAGTTTCAGAGAGGTATCAAAGAATGCACACAGATCCATATGCGCTATACCACTTATCCATTCATTTTGATATACATTTATTTACATTTTGAACATTTCCACTGTGAATTACTCGTGTAATATTTCATAGAACTATTTATTTCATTCTCTTTTTGTCTTCGATATCTTATCTGAAAATGGTGTATTCTGTTGTGATAAATTACATTATACATGCGTACATACATGCATACGTACATGCATACATACATACACAAGTGTTGACACAAAGCCATCGGGATGTGATCTGTTTGCTTCGCAAGATAAAATCTTTATTTCCGAACATAAGACATAAGCACTGTTAATTTATTTTTACATCCACGTCTTACGCTTTGAAGACAATAAACATCTAAGAACAATACTGAGAGAGAGAGAGAGAGAGAGAGAGAGAGAGAGAGAGAGAGAGAGACAGACAGACAGACAGACAGACAGACAGACAGACAGACAGACAGACAGACAGACAGACAGACAGACAGAGACAAAGAGAGACAGAGAGAGACAGAGAGAGAACGTAATACTGTTTTTGAATAGGTAAACATATGCATTTATGTCAATACACATGTGATTCATTTTTTTATGATAGTGTTCGTTTCATTTTTGATATGTGAAATGTACTTTGTTTTTAGAAATCTGCTTCCTTATGCTATTAGCGAGCGCTTACGAGAAAGAGAGAGAGAGAGAGAGAGAGACAGAGACAGAGACAGAGACAGAGAGAGAGACACAGAGAGAGACACAGAGAGAGAGACACAGAGACAGACACAGAGACAGAGAAATAGGCACACTGCCTTTTATATCGTTTTTGACAATGCTTGGTCCCCAAATAAATGTTGATAAACTTGACATCGGCGGATGCAACTGTAGCTGACGAACGTTAATGAGTACATGTTGCACTAATATAAAGATGTACAAACGGTACATATGACCACAGAAATCTTTCAGGGGGTGTTCCACACACTGGGCTGAGGGCAGTTCATTTGAGATCAGCCAGTAAACCTGCAAAACACAGATCATCATAATGTTAGTCCAGTGATGCACATGCACGTCTGTGGATACAGTGTGTGTGTGTGCGTGTGTGTGTGTGTGTGTGTGTGTGTGTGTGTGTGTGTGTGTGTGTGTGTGTGTGCGTGCACACGCGTATGTGTGTGTGTGTGTGTGTGTGTGTGTGTGTGTGTGTGTGTGTGTGTGTGTGTGTGTGCCTGTCTGTCTGTCTGTCTGTCTGTCTGTAATACCCGTCTTTTCTTCAGCTACTTAAGGATTCGCCATCTTAGATCTCAGCATCCATTAGAAAAAAAGTAGAACAGGAAAATAATAGGAATAAGGGTGAATAGAGAAGCGAGAAAATACTTGTCTTAAAAGTCTCAAGTCATCACGCATCTGTAATAGATATATCAGGGCAAGTCTTCTAATCTGGTAAACGACAACATCGTATATAAACCATAATACTGAACCTAAAATAAACCTCGTGGTGGGAGAGCTTCCTCAAGCCAGAAGCCCTTAAACCACTGACCTGCAAAACATCCGCACATGAAGTTGGCCAGGTTGCCGGCCACCAGAAGCGGGATGGCCATGCTGACCAGCCAGTGTCGCCGCTTGGGGAGCAGGGTGGCAATGACACTGAGAGTGATGAACAAGGACAGGACCCCAGAAAACCCGCACAGTGCGTAAGTGGCAATAGCTTCCGACCGCCTCTGAAAAAAAAGAAAAAAAAAAAAAAAAAAAAAAAAGCATGAACAAGGAGATTCGGAAACAGAAGACAATGCAAAAGAGGAAGATGCAGAGAATGAAGGAGAAAAAAAAGAACGACAGCGCCGTTTTGATAACAAACGATTGAGTTATTTTTTCCCTTATCATTCTTTGATTGTGTTGAGGGAAAATGATACCTCTCCGGAAACCACAAAACAAAAAAGATCAACAAACGACGACAATTACTTATAAGATCAAATGAGACTGATATGGAGATGAAGTTAAATTCGGTCTATATTGAGGATGATGTTGACCACGGCCAAGGGTGATACTTGTGTGGGTCATGAAAATAAATCAAAACATGAAGAGCAGGCCCGCAGTTATAGCTCCTGAAGTTATCTTCAAAATTATTAGAACTAACTTTCACCTTCCCAGAAAAGACTGGTTTAATCCTACTACCACTTTTCACTGCCACTGTGCAGACGTATTTCCGTAGAAATGAGAAAATGTTCAGTCAATCTCCAAGCTGACATCTCCACAAAAGACACTAACGTGGAACCAGCTCTGTATATTGAAATGAAAATTTCAACTATATTACACTCATAAACAGTTTTCATTCATCGGTTTCGCCTGAATCTGAATACATCTCTTCATTTCCGCAATGGTCCTGTTCGGAAGTGTATGGAATAATGATAATTGTGTTGGTCCTCTCCACTTAGATATCGATGCATGGCCCAACACCAACCTGAACAGAGTAATATAGACATTAAAGATCACTGAACACCAGAAAGCAGCATTCAATCAAATCTGCTTACTGTACTGATTGCTGTGACTCGTTTGACGGCAACTAACTATTTGTGTGTGTGTGTGTGTGTGTGTGTGTGTGTGTGTGTGTGTGTGTGTGTGTGTGTGTGTGATTGAACATCACTAACAAGAGCCATCTTTCGTCCTGCCTGTGAGTTGCTGAAAGGAGTGTTGGGCAGAAGCATGACACCCTTCCCGCCCTTCTTACCGAGATGTACCCGTCGATCAGGGTGACGTTCCACTGGTCCAGCACAATGTGGTCACCGATGTAGGTCACAGTGGCGTTAGGCAGCAGGGAATACTGCTGGAACTTGGCCCGGTTGGTTGTCAGCTCCGCCATCTTCAGCAAGGCCACGAAACTGGAGGATGATACCCTTAAGCCCATCAACATGGCTACGTTCCGGCAGTCCACCAGCTCTATGCCCATCAGGTAGGAGAATGGGAAGAAGACGTAGGACAGGATTTTCTGTTGGGGAAGGAGAGAACGCACATCGGCCGTGGTGATAGTTATATTCACACACACACACACACACACACACACACACACACACACACACACACACACACACACACACACACACACACACAGATAGACAGACAGACAGACAGCCAGACAGACAGAGGACATTTTTTTTGTATTGATAAAAAAGAACGCACTTCAGATGAGTCTATATATCTATGACTCCCAAACTAGAAGGCAAAATTGCACTGGTTCTTAGTGCTGCAGCCTTTGGGATATATATATATATATATATATATATATATATATATAGAGAGAGAGAGAGAGAGAGAGAGAGAGAGAGACAGATACAGAGACAGAGAGACAGAGCATCGGGATCGGAATCGGGAATGGTGAAGAAGTTCATGTAAACACAATACACCTCGTGGAAAAGAAAGAGCAAGTAAGTTTGAACATTACACCATGCATTATATATATATTCAGTATATCATTGATATTGCTTGACGACATTAACAACCATGTATTGAGATGGATGTTTGTAAAATTTAGGTTTTATAGTACGATATGGTAGTATTAATCAAAACTATTACTAGCATAATTAATATGACTATGCCACTATTGTTATTTACAATGAATTAGTCTTTGGGTAAAACAAAACAAAACAAACAAACAAACAAACAAACAAACAAACAACAACAACAACAACAACAACAACAAACACACACAGGAAAAACACTTCTACACCCTGTACCACCCACATAAAGTCAAAACCATATTCAAACAAAGATGAAATTTCATTACCGAGTTTTTTTGTTCTTCCTTTGCCCTCTAAATCATATTTTATAAACATGATTTAAGCCTTTCAATAGCCTTCTATGGTAACATGTTATCTTCTATTGCAGCCAAGCTAGAAGTAATACTGTTCAGAGCAGACTTTACATATACTGGATAGCAATTTGCTTCGCCACAAACAAGATCATTTGGTGTTCACAAACCCACCCTCTATTTTTTTTTTAATACCAATGAATGATTTGATTCGCAACTGATAACAACATTACCTTGTCTCCCTAACTTGATGTATATTGTATTTTGGTTGTATGTGAAAACAAAACAGCTGAATGAATAAATAGAATGAATTATTATTTAATATGTATAACATTTTCATTAAATCGATGAAAGCATTGTTTGCGTTAGCTGCAAGTTCCTTGAACAAAACTGAAACGGATGGAAAAAAAAAATAAAAAAAATAAAACAAACAAACAAACAAAAAAACAAAAACAAAAAAAAAAAAAAAAAAAAAGAGAAAAAGAAACAACAGCAAAAAAACAACAAAAAACCCAAACCACCCCAAAGCACACAAAGAAACAGGCATTGCAACGCCATCATAAAACTACCGTTATCTCGTTTTCAGATATATCCACACTTTCGGAATACTGTGATGTTGCTTTCAGAAGTCATCATTTACTTTTCATTGCATAGATGTAGCTGCACGCTGTTAATTATTTAGTTGTGTTTATAAACATACAAACGTTTCTTAAATGAAAGAATATCATCAGCTACTAAAAGAATAAACACTTCAAATGCATTAAGTGAAAACATGGCACCATATCAACCATTATGAATTACTTCTATTGCTTGTTCATTTATAACTGAAGAGAAAAGAAAAAGGCTGCATGTGTCACCTTGTTTGACCCCAGATGTACATATAAATAATCTGTCAATTTGGCGCCACATCGGACTCTAGCTTTACCTATGTATTGTATACTTTTAATACATACGTATAATATATTTGTCATGTCATTTTAAAGTTGAACTGGCATAATGATATTTCTGTTTATGGATTCAAAAGCCGACGGGCGCAATAGCCGAGTGGTTAAAGCGTTGGACTGTCAATCTGAGGGTCCCGGGTTCGAATCACGGTGACGGCGCCTGGTGGGTAAAGGGTGGAGATTTTTACGATCTCCCAGGTCAACATATGTGCAGACCTGCTAGTGCCTAACCCCCTTCGTGTGTATATGCAAGCAGAAGATCAAATACGCACGTTAAAGATCCTGTAATCCATGTCAGCGTTCGGTGGGTTATGGAAACAAGAACATACCCAGCATGCACACCCCCGAAAACGGAGTATGGCTGCCTACATGACGGGGTAAAAACAGTTAAACACGTAAAAGCCCACTCGTGTCCATACGAGTGAACGCAGAAGAAGAAGATTCAAAAGCCTTTTCAAGTCTGTGAATTAATGCAACATACAACTTACACTTGAAAGTGGTAGCAAGGTAAGGAAAAGGTGGACTGATGAGTGTCCCTTTTTAATCCTAGCTTGACAATCACTTGTAATATTATTTCCTTCCACCAACTCCTGTAATCTGTTATTAAGGATTATTCCAAATATCTGGCTACTTACACCATTCGGAGAGAGAGAGAGAGAGAGAGAGATCTGGTCATATTTTCTGAAAACGTATTCACCTCAAAAGACATATGGAAAAATATTGGATCTACCACAGAAGAAATATGTTACATGCAACAAAATTAACACAGACAGAAACAGTGATGTTTTCATGTTTTTCACATATTGATAAATCCAGACTCTTCAAAGGACTTTATGAATCGATTGAAGAAGCTTGATACAAATAAAAGGAATGGTACTCCAAAATACAATTTTTTGTTTTGCAACAGGGTACCAAACAGAAGAGGACATCATAGAAAATGCCACCAAAAAGAATATGCAAAAATACACCGGTGGAAATCGATGGACAAAATATCCTGGACGAACCATTGGCTTTGGATGAAACGGCTGGGACAGGAACCACTGAATGAAACTACAGCATTGATTTTTCTTTACACTGATTTGTGTCAGGATGTTTGAAGGGCATTCACTGCGCACACATGCTTCTCAATTTTGTGTTTTGTTGTCTATAGTATTGCCTACATTGTAATCAATGCGGTATTTTTTCTTTCAGTTCTATCAGAACCATCCATGATTTGTTTAGATACGTTTTGATTAGGGTGTTCGTTTTGTTTTGTGTTTAAAGCTTTGCTGTTGGGAGAGAGGGAGGAGGGAAAGGATAAGGAAAAAAAACAACAAAAAACCCCAAAACAAACAAACAAACAAACAACAACAAACATTTACAACAATCTGGCTAAAATAATAACTTCCAAACTTTTTAACAACCCAATTGGACTATCCAACAAAGATTTGAAACAGTCCAACAATATCAGTGACAAGTCCAAGATATATACATGAATCTTGAAAGAGAGAGAGAGAGAGAGAGAGAGAGAGAGAGAGAGAGAGAGAGAGAGAGAGAGAGAGAAGTTATAACAGCAACCCAATTGGACTATATAACAACGATTTAAAAAAAAACTGAACAATAAATATTTCTTGCATCAGAAAAGATACTTGTACAGGTATACGACATTTTAACATTTCGCAAGTAAATATATGATCACTTGTTACAGGATTACCACACATACAGGAAACACTTTTTATGTATTATTTTGTGTCTTGAAACAGTTCAGTTTCCTTCTACTGATCAATGATGCAATCTGCCTTTTAGTGTAAATGTGTTGTTCATCAATACCAACAATTCCATGAATATTGAACATTTCTTCGTATAAGTTTGAACAGCCCATTTCCCTTTCTTCTGACTGAAAGTATGATCGCTGGATTTGTTCTACTATACTATAACATTCTTGCAGTGAAAATGGAAGAGATAAACATGTTGACTTAGCTGATTCCTTTGCTCCTTTTTTCGCCAAGAGATCAGCCTCTCATTATAAAGAAGGCCACAATGCTAAGGAATCCAGATAAATGTTGTACTAGTACCCCTCAATGAGAATAAATGAATTAGATGTTTAACTCCAATAATAATTTCATCTCTCTCTCTCTCTCTCTCTCTCTCTGTGTGTGTGTGTGTGTGTGTGTGTGTGTGTGTGTGTGTGTGTGTGTGTCGGAAAACATTCTTTCTTGTTTTTTTTTAAATATTTTTTTATACACCTACGGTGCGTTTTCTTCCCCTCTGTCTTGTAGACATTTGTGTTGGCCGCTGTGTGTATAACCATGTGAACGTAAGCGCCACGTTTTTAACGGGCTTGAATGTGGAGTGACCTCTGCTAGGTGTCGTGGTAGCAGATGCTAACGAAACTCCACAAGAGTAACAATCGGCTGGTTGTTCAGGGTGTGGTGCCATCATTGCGACCCAGTCATTTTCACACAATTTTTTGTTGTACTATTCAGGTTGTACTGATGGTTCAGGTGTTAGCCAAAGATCGTCTCACGAGGGGAAGAGTGGCTCGTTCGTGTAAGTCAGTGCTATCGTTATTATTATTCGTTTATTTCGTTCACTGTTGATTCTAATAGCTAAAATGTTTCCTTTGAATTGTAGGTGAAGTTACTAAGGAAAGGTGTGTGAGAAAACAGAAGTAGGTGTTGAACGTGCACTTTCTGTTACAAGATCAATTTCCATCTGTCATGACACTTCACTTTGAAGAAGTCATTCTCAGTGTTCCCGGTCACTCAATCATCTTCTGTTGTCTCTATCGTCCTCCGCCTAGTCGTAAAATAACCTAACATCTTCTCAGTTTCACGATGAGTTCCGAACACTACTTGATTACTACAACCTTCGTTCTGGCAAACTTATTATCCTCGGAGATTTCAATTTTCATTTCGACAACCAGACTTCCACTGATGTCAAACGCCTATGTCAATCTCTGTCCACTCATTCTCTCTCTCAGTTCGTTACAGAACCAACACACAGATCTGGCCATACGTTGGACTGGCTAATCGCACGTGAGTCTGATGCCATGGTTGCGTCAGTGACTGTAACTGACAAACTTTCTTCCGACCATTCTGCTGTTATATTCTTGCTTAATATTTCAAAACCTACCAGAACCAAAAAATCTGTTACTCGTCGCAACCTGAAATCCATCAACATTAACACCTTTTCTTCTCAAGCTGCTGAACGCCTTTCCAAAATTTCTTCCCTTACCGACGTATCCACACATTACAACACTGTCCTCTCTCAACTGCTGGATGAACATGCACCCCCCACTACCCGCATGCTCCCTGACACACCCTCCGCCCCATGGTACACACAAGACATTCGACTTGCAAAACGCAAACGTCGCCAACTGGAAAGACGACGGCGATCAACAAAACTGCAAGTCCACAATCAAATATTCCGAAAACAAATAAATAAAGTCAAACATATGATTTCATCAGCAAAAACAAACTTCTTTTCTTCTCAAGTTCTCGATGCCACATCCACCAAATCTCTTTACTCTGTCATGTCAAATCTTCTCGGAACTGCAAAAAAGACTCCTCTTCCTTCTACCTACACTTTATCTGAACTCCCCAATGTCTTCTCCTCTTTCTTTTTCGACAAAGTCCAAAATATTCGTACCATCTTAGACCAAATGTCTTTCCAACCTGTTCATCCTGATCCTCAATTCAGCGGCACTCCTCTCCATTCCTTTAATCCATTGACTGAAACAGAAGTTCATGAAATCCTAAAACAAATGACAGTAAAATCCTGTGAGCTCGATCCTATACCAGCCTCGGTCTTTTCCCAATGTGTCTCACATCTTCTCCCCACAATCACTAATATTTTCAACTCATCCCTTCTCACTGGAACGTTTCCATCCACTTTCAAAACTGCAATCGTCCGGCCTCTTCTGAAGAAACCCAACCTTGACGCAAACATTTTGAAAAACTATCGACCAGTTTCTAATCTTCCATTCATGTCCAAACTCCTTGAAAAAGCTGTCCTCAAGCAGCTTAACAACCACCTTTGTTTCAACAATCTCATCCACCCATTTCAGTCTGCCTATCGCGCTGACCATAGCACCGAAACCACTCTCCTCCACATTCTGAACAATCTACTGATAGCGTCCGACTCAGGAAAAAATTCCCTTCTCACTCTTCTCGACTTGTCAGCCGCCTTTGATACGATAGACCATTCAATCCTTCTTTCCCGTCTTCATTTTACATTTGGTATCAACGGTACTGTTCTAAGCTGGTTCAAATCTTATCTCACTGATCGATTCCAGTCTGTCATTGTTGATAATTTCCAATCTGAACCCGTTAAAATCGAACATGGAGTCCCACAGGGATCTGTTTTAGGCCCAGTGCTCTTCACACTGTACACTGCTCCTCTCGCTGAAATTATCAACCGCCATAATATCAGTCATCATTCTTATGCTGATGACACTCAACTCCATAAGAGTGATACCCCTGAAAAATTGTTGTCGCTCTTGCAAGAAACATCCAACTGCTTCCTGGACATTCAAAACTGGATGACTCGAAATAAGTTACAATTGAACGCGGACAAAACTGAAGCAATGATAATAGGAACTAAACAAAAACTGTCTTCCATCACAATTGACACAATCAAACTTGGCAGTACATCCATCCCTCTTTCCACGTCAGTCAGGAACCTCGGTGTTGTCCTTGACAATACACTGTCCATGCAAAAATTTATCAGTCAGACATGTCAGTCCTGCTACTGTCAACTGCGACGCATCAATGCCGTCCGGAAATATCTGTCCACTGACGCAACATCTAGACTTGTCGTTTCTCTCATTCTCTCTCGCCTTGACTACTGTAACTCTCTATTGTCTGGTATGCCTGCTTCATCCATTCAGTCCCTTCAGCGCATGCAAAACTCTGCTGCCCGACTCGTCCTCAGAAAGAAAAGATCTGAGCACATCACTCCTCTTTTGCAACATCTCCACTGGCTCCCTGTCTCACACCGAATAAAGCACAAGATCAGCACTCTATGTTATAGATGCATTCACAAAACTGCCCCTTCCTATCTCTGCGGCTGCCTTCACCTCTACACTCCATCTCGCTCACTACGATCGGCCTCGGATCCACTCTGTTTACGCATACCCAGATTCAAACACTCGACTGTTGGCCGCCGTTCTTTCTCTGTTTCTGGACCTTGCGATTGGAATGAACTTCCTTTTTCGCTTCGTCAAGTCTCCACACTCAGCTCTTTCAAGTCTAGCCTTAAAACCCACCTCTTCCCAAAATAGCCTCCCTTGCCTGCCCTTCCTTGTCTTTAGTTTCTACAGTATTAGAGTTATGCATGCGTGTGAATGACTGGTGCGAAAGCGCTTTGATTTGTCTCTGCACAAGATCCAGCGCTATATAAATACCATTATTATTATTATTATTACTTTGTTGTAACTAGATTTTTTTTTCTAGTTTTAATAAAAATGATTTGCATCATTGTTGAATAGTGTTTTATGATTGGGATGTTACTTCGTGTTTATAAACGTTAGCTATAAAAATTATAGGCTGGGTCACCATAGTTTAACGTGAATTAGCTGGTATTTCATGTCGATTTGATAATTATAGATCTAAATGCGATGAATTAGTTTTGCAAGGTTCTAACCTTGGTCATGTAGGCCTCGGATGTTTTTTATTTTTTTATTTTATTTTATTATTATTATTTTTATTTATTTATTTATTTATTTTTTGTTGTCTTCTATGCAAACAGCATTTCGGATAGAAGACTGGACCAACTGACCACAAGATACCTGTGTCCCATTTTCCCACTGTTTCCCACCATTTACCCCACAGTCTCTTCGACGCAACGCTCGGGAGGTCGGCGCTACACTCGGGAGGTCGGCGCTACTCTCGGGAGCTCGGCGCTACTCTCGGGGGGTCGGCGCTACGCTCGGGGGGTCGGCGCAACGCTCGGGAGGTCGGCTCTACACCCAGGAGGTCGGCGCTACACTCGGAGGCTCGGCGCTACGCTTGGCGGGTCGGCGCTACTATCGGGAGCTCGGCGCTACTCTCGGGAGGTCGGCGCTACTCTCGGGGGGTCGGCGCTATTCTCGGGAGCTCGGCGCTATTCTCGGGAGGTTAGCACTACTCTCGGGAGCTCGGCGCTACTCTCGGGGGGTCGGCGCTACACTCTGGAGGTCGGCGCTACACTCGGGGGCTCGGCGTTACGCTTGGCGGGTCGGCGCTACACTCTGGAGGTCGGCGCTACACTCGGGGGCTCGGCGTTACGCTTGGCGGGTCGGCGCAACGCTCGGGAGGTCGGCTCTACACTCAGGAGGTCGGCGCTACACTCGGAGGCACGGCGCTACGCTTGGCGGGTCGGCGCTACTATCGGGAGCTCGGCGCTATTCTCGGGAGGTCGGCGCTACACTCGGGGGCTCGGTGCTACTCTCGGGGGGTCGGCGCTACTCTCGGGGGGTCGGCGCTACGCTTGGCGGTTCGGCGCAACGTTCTGGGGGTCGGCACTGCATTTTGCAGTTCTGATCTACACGCGACAGATCTGTACTGCACTTGGCGGTTCAGCGCTGCATCAGTGCTATGGACGCAACATCAGCGCTGCACCCGGAACGTTGACGCTGTGTTCTCCTATGTAACCTGTACCATCTCCCATCTCCCCTGTGTATGCATGCATGTGTCTCTGTGTGTGATTTATGATATGGAAAACACCTTTTGTCTGTTTTCTGATGAAGTGCGATCACACTGATTCCATCTACTTTCACAGGCAAGTGAGAAAAGAAGACATAACGACAGAAGTAAGACAGAGGGAGAGAGAGAGAGAGAGAGAGAGAGAGAGAGAGAGAGAGAGAGAGTTCACCTCCATGGTGAGCTGCTGGATGCCGACTCTGAGGCCGAACCAGGTGAGGGTAGTGTTCATCCATTCGATGAGGGAAAAGAGGGCGAAGGCGCTCACCACCACGTTGGCCACCAGACTCACCACGCTTAATGCACCTGCCTGTGCCGCCTCCAGAATGGATGAGTATCGCCTGAAAAGGAATGAAGGAGGATACCAGCCCCATATCTCCACACACACACACACACACACACACACACATAATATATATGTATATATATACACACACACACACACACACACACATATATATATATATATATATATATATATATATATATATATATATATATGTAGATATAATAATTTATATCTGGATTCTCCCGTCGTGCCCCACGGATGAGTAGACAGGCAGATCATCTGATTTGTGGGTCCTCATGTGGGAATGAAGACCAATTCCCGAAGCACAAGGTCATCCACAGAACGCTGCATGGAATTGAGTCCTGCAAGGATGGGCCCCGTTTTCTCCGATTCCTCTTTTCCTGGATGGCGGCTGCTCCGTTGCACTCGAATGTCTTTGTGCCCTGAGTACACCATTGCTTCCACTGTGTTCTGTCAAGGGCGACATCTTTCCAGGAAGCAGTGTCGATGCTGCAGCTTCTGAAGTATGCCTTCAAGGTGTCTTTGTATCTCTTGAGAGGCTTTCCTTGGTCATGTTGCCCTCCCTTCAGTTGTCTGTTGAGCAGCATCTTTGGAATTCTGCTGTCCTCCATACGAACAATGTGTTCTGTCCATCGGAGCTGGCTTTTGATGAGCATACACTCAATACTGGGTAGGCTATACGTCTTCTGGATCTGTAGATTGGACACTCCGTCTTGTCATTTGATGCGGCAGATCTTGCGCAAGCATAGTTGATGCACCTGTTCAAGTTGTTGGATGTGTCGGCGGTACGTGCTCCAAGTCTAAAAAAAAAATTGAGGAGAGCACTCAGAACCATAGATCTGAACACGGCGACAGTTTATTGCCATGGTCTTACCACAGTCTCTTTGGAGTCTGCCAAAACCAGAGCTGGCCTTTGTGATGCGCAACATCACTTCTTCATGCAGAGATCCGTTGCTGCTTATATATATATATATATATATATATATATATATATATATATATATATATATATATATATATATACACTTTTTCTTGGCCCGTAACTTTCACTTCCAGAAAGTTCGAGGAAATCCGCCCACAACTGTTTGTACCATCTTGCGTACAAACAAACGTGAGACGCTTATCAAATTGTGAAGATCCCCCCCCCCCCTCCCCTTAATATGTTTTGCATTGCCCAAACTCATAAACAAAGACCAGATCGGTCTTTACGACAGGTGGGTACACTGGATAAAACTGGAGAACTGTGTGTATGATATGTTGCACTATTTAGAAAGAATTTACCTGGTTTACTGTTTCTGTATATTTTGAGAAACAAGAGTCGGCAGATTGGTAATGTATGAAAAAAGAAAAGGCGTCCAAGCATTTTTCTTGGGAAAAGATATATGTCAGTGGATATCAACGTGTTGTTCTAACACCAGATTATATGTAATAGTAAACGGGAGAGTGTCGTAAAGTTTTGATATAAAAAAGAGGCTGCCGACAGGGTGATCCAGTTTCTCCATAACTATATTTTCTTTACACAGTGATCATCGCATGTTTGTTTTTGTTTTGTTGTGTTTTGTTTCTGAGTATCTAACTGCTTCTTTTTCTGATTTGTTTTAATACATGTGTGTATTGTTTTCTGCAAATAAAAGATTCTCATGACCTTATTTTTTAAATCCTGACATCAATACAGATCACCACAGACGTCTAATCGTGAGGGAGGCGTACATGTCAGGCGGCAGATCCCCGCTGAAGGAGACCTTTTTGGTCTCTCGTGTCTCGGGCACTATCAGCTTGCACACAGTGAACGTGGCGGGGGCACTGATGACCATGGCCGGCAACATGAACTCTACGGGAATCTGGATGGGAGAAAATGACAGTTCTGCAGTATTGTTTCAAGCATAATTATCTGTGTGCATAAGTGACTGATTTTAATTATTTTTTTATGGTGCAGTTTTAGAGTATGTAAATAACTGTTGCAAAACAGTGAGCAAAAAAACCACAACAACAAAACACACCAAAAACAAACAAAACAAACGAACAAACAAACAAAAAACAAAAACAAACAAACAAACAAAAAACAAACAAACAAACAACAACAACAACAACAAAAACCCCGACAACCAACCAAATGAAAAAACCAACAACGCTTCAGCTGATTGTCAGCTCAGTGGTTATGTCCTGTGGTCTAAGGGAAGCAACGCGGTTGATTTGATTATTTCTGCTGAAAGGGTTTGCTTTTCTTTAATCTTTGATCGTTCTGCTGACACAAGAGATTCTCAAAGTTGTCAGTCACATGTGCCAGCTGTTGAATGGGTGATATCACTTTTTTTATTTGCATTAGGTGAGACTGGTTGTTCATAACTTTGGTTTTGTTAGGGTGACAGAAGTTTTACTTATGAGCAAATATACGGTTGCCAAGGCAGCATCCGCTTAAAAGTATTGAGCGTACTTTAAGTTTCTTTCTGCGTCCAGACGTCTGCGAACGAAGATCGGTTTGCCAAGGCTGCTTGCTTGAGGCAGGAAACAGTTTAGTTTCCGAGTTTATCGATGATATACAACGTGGGTTTTGTTTCTGCTTTTTGGACGCATTTACTTCTAGTTGTAGACACACCGTTCTGTTTTCAGCCCTGTTTGTACATGTTTCTTTTATTTCAGTATAAACCATTTTTGTTTCAGTATGAAATCACCGAATGTATTCGTTTATAAAAAGTCTTAACACCAACATTAAGTTCTTATTCTGATACACATTATTGTACACAGTTCCTGGTGGTGGTCAGAACAGACATTACCTTTGTTGAACACGTCACATATTGTTACTATGGCATGCTGCAGACAAACCAGTGAAGGACGTCAAGCACTATCTGTGGGATGATTCGCTCACCCCAATCTGTGCCAAGATGGCCAGGAAGGCTCCGCCAATGGAGGCCAGGCATGCTGTGACCAGTGCGAACAGCTCGGACCTGGTCAACCCACCCAGGTAAGGCCGGATAGCCAGCAAAGCAGTGGACTGCAAACATAGCAGTGCAAGCATTCAATGATTCATCAGTTGTGGACGACGTGCACATACATATAGATTTATTTTAATTGCATAGAGTGCACACGAAAGTTTAAATGCTTCATGTGTATCAGGTCGTTCAATTCTTGATATCAGCATATAAATTTGTTTGTAAGGTATTGAGCGTATTATTATGTTTGGAATGTTTACCTACGAGGGTCATTCAATAAATAAGGTGAATTTTTCGGTATAAGGACTTCTAATACAGATAGAAGCTTACTTTTTTTATTTTTCAACGTAGTCTCCCAGCACTGTCACACACTTTTCCTATCTGCACAAGCTTCCGTATTCCCTCAGCGTAAAAATCTTTGGACTGATGTCTCAGCCAGTCGCTCACAACACTTTTGACTTCATCGTCACTTTCAAACTTCGTGCCTCTCGTGAACGCTTTCAAGGGACCAAACAGGTGAAAGTCTGAAGGGGCAAGGTCTGGGCTGTAAGGGGGATGAGGGAGCAGTTCCCAGCCCAGCTCGTTGATGGTCTGCACCGTTCGGGCTGCTGTGTGAGGCCTTGCATCTTTGGCACCCACCGGCAGCTGACCTTCGAGTAGCCAAGGTCATCATGGACAATTTTGTGTGCTGTCCCAACAGATAAGCTCAAAGTCCTTGCAATGTCATCCACTGTCACCCTTCTGTCAGACTGAATGAGGTCATTGACTGATTCGATCACCTCAGGAGACCTCACTTCTGTAGGCCTTCCAGGCCTGTCTTCATCCTCAACACTGCTCCGTCCTTCTTTAAACAATTTAGCCCACTTGTAGACATTTTTTCGGCTGAAACATGTGGCACCATACACAGTTGACATTCTCCTATGAATTTCAACTGGTTTGCACCCTTCAGCAACCAAAAACTTGATAACTGACCGCTGTTCAATCCTGGAGCATGCTTCTTGGTCGGCCATCTTTGTTAATCGCCAAAACTCTCAAAGTTTTTTTTAAATCTGCAAAACAAATTAAATCCATGTGAAAAAGAAGTAAAACAAACAAACAACAAAAAAAGTAAGCTTCTATCTGTATTAGAAGTCCTTATACCGAAAAATTCACCTTATTTATTGAATGACCCTCGTATTTACCATATAAATATGTTTGTAATGTATTGAGCGTAATCATATGTTTGTAATGTACTGAGCGTACCTGCGGGCACAGTTGCTTCATGAATGAATTTCAAGATGCAGAGATAAATCATCTGTGAGACATTCTATTATTTACAATTTTTTTTTTCACAGTATATTTTGTTGTGGTTTTTTTTCTTCCTGTTCTTTACATCAGCCTTCACAGACAGCTTTAAGATGTCATTTGATCGTGATTTCTCCTGCCTTGATAAATAACAGCACTAAACTGTCAATTGGTGTATCTGGATGACCTGTCAAACGGAATCTTCTTCTTCTTCTGCGTTCACTCGTATGGACACGAGTGGGCTTTTACGTGTATGACCGTTTTTACCCCGCCATGTAGGCAGCCATACGCCGTTTTCGGGGGTGTGCATGCTGGGTATGTTCTTGTTTCCATAACCCACCGAACCCTGACATGGATTACAGGATCTTTAACGTGCGTATTTGATCTTCTGCTTGCATATACACACGAAGGGGGTTCAGGCACTAGCAGGTCTGCACATATGTTGACCTGGGAGATCGTAAAAATCTCCACCCTTTACCCACCAGGCGCCGTCACCGTGATTCGAGCCCGGGACCCTCAGATTGACAGTCCAACGCTTTAACCACTCGGCTATTGCGCTCGTCGTCAAACGAAATCAATCATTACAGCTGTTGTCCAGATATCTGACGAGACCACAGGGGACAAAACTGCAGTCATGATATGAGGTACTGGTTATCTCCCTCCTAGAGAATCGAAGTGACCCAAAGCCCTCAGCGCACGTTTTCCTCAACTGTCATGTTTGAATATATACAAAAGTGTTTCTGTGTTGTTTTTTAAGTAAACGCTTAACGGAAAAGCGTATGATGTTTTCATTGGAAGTACGAAATCGTTCTTATTGGAAGTATGAATTCAAAGTCTTATGACTATATCTGTATTACGACACAGTTGAAGGTTTATGACAATACGGACAAGATGACTAGGAAATACAAATCGTTTCTAATGATACAGTGAATGCTAGATTTGTTCTGTGGCTTCAGGTATGAAGATAGAGAGATAGATACTGACAGAGAACGCGGCCCTCTCTCACCCCTTCCATGAAGATGGAAGCAGCAACTCCAGTGGACTCTATGGCAGTAGTGCCCAGAACAAAACGCAGTGAGTTGCCGATGACTCGCACCAGGAACTGCATGGCCCCCACGTGGTACAGCATGGACAGTGCGGCGTTGGTAAGGAAGATGATGGGCAATGCCTGCAGGACACAGACACAATTTGCATGGTCCATTGTCTGTGCACACACACACACACACGCGCGCGCGCACACACACACACAAACACACACGCACACACACGCACGCACGTACGTGTCTGATAACATTCCCAACAACTTTAGCTCACCCCAAAAATGATGTAGTGGTCAGTGTAGGTCTCCCCGAAAATCAGCCTGGATGCAGGTTTGGAGTTGGCGAAAAACCCGTCCAGCCGTGTCTGGATCCACAGCACCACCTGCTTTCCCCCCTGCCACCTCATCACCAACACTGCCAGGATGAACTGGAGGCCCAGACTCCAGTAGATGGTGTGCCAGTTCACCTGCAGCATCATTATTATCATCATCATCGTCGTCCTCCTCCTCATCATCAACATTATTATGTTCATCATCATCACCATCTCTTCTCATTGCCATCACCATGAGTTGGACACCATCAAATTGACCCTATGTCGGTTTGTCAATCCCAAGTATCACCATCATCGCATCCACCACCACGACCACCACTATCACCACTACCGCCATCGTTATCGAAGTCATCGCCACTTCATTCTTTCCATTGCCACTATTATCAATACCAGCAGCAGCAGCAGTGGTGCCGGCAGCGGCAGTGTTTGTGTCACTGATGTCAGCAGCAGCAGCAGCGGCAACAGGGAACGGTCAGCAATTGATGACATTATCTAACGGTGAACTGACTTTAAAAAAGACATGGGTGGACAGAAAAATAGATATACTATGTTTTAATGAATATACAGACAATACCACTTTTGACATGTCTTTTTTTTGCCGGAGGCAATATCCATAGTGATAGAGGAAGAGAGAGGGAGAGAGAGAGAGAGAAAGAGAGAGAGGGTGGAGAGAGGACAGAAAGAGAGAGAGAGAGAGAGAGAGAGAGAGAGAGAGAGATAATGAGGAGGGCATGGAATGATACCTTGGAGGGGTGTGTTGAAAAGAGGAAGCAGATAAGGGTGAAAATAAAAATGCCGGGCAGAGACCCCAGCTTTTCGGGCTCTTCTATGCCCACGTCCACAATCACGTAAATCATGAAAGCTCCAATTCCCACATATGACAACCTGCACAGATAAACATGAAATTGTGTAAATTCTACTGAACAGACCTGGAATTACGTAACTGCATAATAGATAAACAATGAGGCCGGGAGAACAAATGATTAACAAGTAGTAACTCTCTCCATTCACAAGGTACACAACTTCAAATCAATGCTGCCAAAAATACCGATTCAGCTAGCACACAGGTAAATAAAAGGGACATTGGAATAAGCCCAGACACTTCCTCGATTAAAAGGAAGCGCCGGGCTTGTCCTTGTACCAATCATTTGACATGTGCACAACTGCACACGTTTTTCCCAATGTGCAATGTTCCTTTTAGGCATCAGGTGACCAGGTATTTACACAACTAGAGTTTGGACACAGCGGTCCTGGATTTAGAATGCCTCAGACATATATACTTGGCCATGGACTCAGAGAACCAATGGACAGCAAACCGTGTACCATTATCCGCATGCATCCGCACACGTCTTTGTTCTTTCCGCCCATTACACACACACACACACACACACACACGAACACGCACTCACGCGCGCGCACACACACAGACACACAGAATCAAAGAGACAGACAGATAGACAGACCACACACACACACACACACACACACACACACACACCTCGTTAGATATAACCAATATTTAAAAACAAACAAACAAAAAAACAAAACAAAACAAAAAAACCAGCGGAAATGTAATCGCTTTAAGCAGTATTTCTGAAAACAACAACAACCGCACTTTATAATTGTCCATTATGATTATGATTAAGATGATGATAACAAAGACAGTCATGATGATGATGATGATGATGGTTACTATTCTTGTTAATATCCATTACTTTTTGTTATTACGTGACAGACCATCTGAGAAAGAATCGAAGTTTGTTTATACGGCTGGTGGTGGCGGGGGGCTTTGGTCCAGTGCACCATCTGCCCAGACTGGTCCTGCCCATCAAGTCCCTCACCCTGTGACGACTGGCGATGACAATACCTAGCAAGGTACACCACAACAACCGTATGGACCCCTCGTCCCCAAACCTGCACATGCAGTGTCAGTCAGTCAGTGTGATTCAGCAACTTAATCACGAACCACCCATTTGGTATTTGGGCCACATGATAATTCATACTATATATACTGAACATTTTCACTGCTCTTGAAACTGAACTCACCAGATTACAATGCTCGCTCTCTCTCTCTCTCTCTCTCTCTCTCTCTCTCTCTCTCTCTCAAGCAGTCTGTGAATTCTCTCACTGCCTATACCTGGTGAGCTATGTCACTCGCTCTTCCTCAGCTGACTTGACCCTCTCTTGCCTCGAGCAAGCAGAGTCTTCCACGATTAGTTTTCACTTGTCTACGTAGATCAACGGCAGTAGAGATCAGGGCTTTGTTTCAAGGGACTCTCAACTACACGCACGGACGTTCAGAAGCTGGAGATTGCCTCACGTTGTCTGTAGAAGACGTCCCTATGGAGTGAGTACCTTCCCTGTCCTCTTTACAGGGCCTTCGTCTTTGTTCGTGGGTTGCGATTCACACGCTCACTCGTGGACTCGAGTGGGCTTTTACGTGTATGACCGTTTTTACCCACCCCCAGCCTACGCCTTCTATGAAGGCAGTCATACTCCGTTTTCGGGAAGATGCGTACCAGGTATGTTCCTTTTTTCCATAATCCACCGAACGCGGACATGGATTACGAAATCTTTAACGTGCGTATTTGATCTTCTGCATGAACATGGTTCAGGCACTCGTTGGTCTGCACATCTGTTGACCTGGGAGATCGAAAACATTACCCTTTACTCACCATGCGTCGTGATTCGAACCCGGGATTCAGAGATTGGAAGTCCAATCACTCGGCTGTTGCGCCCGTCCTAAAAAGGGCCAAGTCATCTGAGTCACTGATGGCTGAGTTCAGACTTAAGAGGTTTGGGTGACACTTTTCAGTCCATTGGTGTTTGGAACCTTGTCTTACTATGACAGCTCAAGTTGTGTCTGAGACAACGCAGATGGATTGGGTTCAGTGTCGTCACACGGTGAGTCCATGTTTTGCTACCAAAAGGACACGTGCTTGGTGTGAGCACACGTACCGGGTAGATCTTTAGGTCAGTGTTTTCTGTAATAAACCGGCGTCCGTCAGGGTTGTTTGCTCTCACCGACCATTTTCCTGATGGTGGTTGACTGGGTCATGAGGCAGTCTTCAGCAGATCGGAGGACAGGCATCCAGTGGACTTTCACTAAACAGCTGGAGGACCTAGACTTCGCAGATGACATAAGTCTTCTCTCCCACAGGCAGCAAGATGCGCAGGAGAAACTATGTCGTGTGGCAGAAGAAGCTGAGAAGACTGGACTCCAAATCAAAATTGGGAAAACAGAGGTCATGAGGGTCAACAACAAGAAGCAAGATCCAGTGCAACTACACCAAGAGAACATCAAGGAGGTTGACAAGTTTGTCTACTTAGGCAGTGTTGTCAGCAAAGACGGGGAGACGGACGAAGACATCAATAGCCGTATCAACAAAGCAAGACACGCCTTCAACACCCTTCGACCAATCTGGAGATCGACAGCCCTCTCAATCCGCAACAAGATCCGGATTTTTAACACCAACGTGAAGTCGGTTCTACTCTATGGCTCAGAGACGTGGAGAGTGACAAAGACCAGCACCCACAAGCTTCAGACATTCACCAACAGATGTCTAAGAAACATCCTGAACATCAGATGGCCAGAGGTTGTCTCCAATGAAGAACTTTGGAACATGACAAAACAGGCCCCACTGGAGACGGAAATCAAGAAACGGAAATGGGGATGGATAGGCCATACACTACGCAAGCCTGCAACAAACATCACAAGACAGGCTCTTGATTGGAACCCACAGGGGAAAAGGAAAGTTGGCCGTCCGAAGCAGACCTGGCGGAGAAGCATTGAGGCAGAGACAAGGGCGGCCGGAATGACGTGGGCCGAACTGAAGAGGACCAGCCAGAGCCGGGTGCGTTGGAGGAGTGTTGTTGCGGCCCTATGTTCCCCACGGAATCAAGAGGAATAAGTCAAGTAAGTCAAGTTTCTGTAATATGTATTTTCAGAGCAGATGTGGTGTAGCGTATATGGATCAGTCCGCACGCTTTAACAACTCCTTGAAACTGAAACTGACAGACTTGCTGATTTTGTTTTTCCTTTTTCTTCCTCCATCATTGTGACTGATTACTGGAGGCAATGGAACTCAAGTATTTAAAACTTCTAGAGTGAAGCCCCCGATGGAGATGAAAGGATGACATCCTGATCCATGACCTCAGTATTCTGTACGCCGGTGGTAAGGCAGAAGACACGAGGGCCTCGTACAGTCTGTTTTACACGCATTGGGGTCTTTTCCGCTTTACAGGTGTCGGTATTTCCAAAATAAAGCGTTCTCCATCTTGCTTGCTGTGCCGTGATCCACGACAGCTGAGATAAGTTGACCAATAACAATAGTCGGCAATCTATCCGGTATTGAATAATATATATCGGACGGGTACACATTTTCAACGGTTACAGTTTTTTTTTCTGATAAAACTGTTGGTCTTTGATCTCAGGATTTAAG
>NC_134882.1:13473940-13541440 GCF_041734735.1 Babylonia areolata
AAGCTGTTTAACCTCAGAAGGCTTCAAGCAAAAACGGTCATGACAGACATCATCAGAGACTTTTTGTTTGCTGATAATTGTGCCCTCAACGCTGGATCTGAAGCTGACATGCAACTCAGCGTTGACAAGTTTGCCACTGCCAGCAGGAACTTCGGCCTTACCATCAGCACACTACTGTACGCCTGCGAAACTTGGACAGTGTGCCAACGACACGCCAAGAAGCTGAACCACTTCCACACAACATGCCTCAGGAAGCTACTGAAAATCAAGTGCCAAGACAGGATCCCAGACACGGAGGTGCTTGCAAAAGCCACCCTTCCCAGCATCTTCACCATCCTGATGCAGTCCCAGCTTCGCTGGGCTGGACACGTGGCGCGCATGCCAGACCATCGGCTGCCCAAAAGGCTCTTCTATGGCGAGCTGCAACAAGGGAAGAGATCACACGGAGGTCAGAAGAAGCGCTTCAGAGATACTCTGAAAGTCTCTCTGAAAGCGTTTGATATCAACCCTGACTCCTGGGAGGAATCTGCAGTGGACCGTGACAAATGGCGCGCTGCTGCGCACAAAGGCGCCAAGTTGTGCGAGGCCAACAGGACTGCTGCAGCTGTTCAGAAGAGGCAGGCCAGAAAGTCACGGGCAAACAAGCTCCCTGACAATGATATGTCTGTCTTTGTCTGTCCCAACTGTCAGCGAACATTTCGTGCGCAGATTGGACTATTCAGCCATCTGCGCATTCACAGATAGATTCATGAGCATCCCCCCATCCCACCACCACCCTCCCCCCATCTCCCAGCTGGATGACAACGATGATCATCATCGATCTCGATGGACACACACCACCGTGTATGTAGGTGTGTACGCCTCTGGATAAAGCGTCCTTTAAACATTACTCAACATTATGCATGTGTTCTTGAAAAGCTTCTGAATGGTTATCATTTGGAGATGAATTTCCGTAGTTGTTTGCTTGTTTATCTGTTTATTTAAAGGCGAGCATGCGTTTTACGGATTTTGACAAGATGCTGAAGATGCAGTCCCCCAAAATGCTCGAGCAGGCTCAAATATTGCAGTCAGTGACTTTTGTGTGCACCTCATGTCAGCCTGACTTGGGTCACGGAGAAGACGAAATAATGATTAAAATACTTGGAGTGTGTGAATGCATCCGATTTGCCGATTATAGTTTTGTCGAAAGAACTGGTCTCATCCGAAATGATTAGAAAAAAATACATTGTGTATATTATGCCCGGCAATGTTGTTGGCGATTTTGTTATGATTTATGGAACATGATGATGGAGATAGGGAAAATGTGAAACTTTGATAGATCTATACTATCATGCTCGACAAACAATGGAATTATGTACAAAGTGGGCAGCTCAAGATAGGAATTTGTTCAAGGTCCAACACGCAGTTTTAGGTTTGATAAAACAGCAACAACAAACAAGAGAAGCAAGGCCTTCAAGACTCACTTGTGATACACACACACACACACACACACACACACACACATACACACACATACAGACACACACACACACACAATCTGATCGTTAAAATGTGTTCTGTATTTATTATTATAAAGCTTCGGGTTAAAAGAAAAAGAAAAAAAGAAAAAAAAAGTCCTAACGGCAGAATCGAATCAACGTGTTCGGGTGAGAAGAAACTGTCTTACCCATTACACTGTCGTGGCTACTTTACTAACGTTCAAAAATATAACATTTAAACATGCTTTTTTAAAGGGCGATAAATCGATTGCTGTATTCGCAGTGAGAACGCTGTTTAAATAATATTATTCTGATGTATCTTGGGCATTCAAAAAATCTTTAAGGGCAATTAAAAATTCTTTTTAAGTCTGCGGTAAAGGAGACGTGGCTATCGCCGCAATCACACTGCAACATTTAGCCGTTTTCTCTGGATCTATATAGATGTACAAGTTTAGTTACACACGGTTGACGCTGTCGAATCAATTTCTCTTTTATGTTCATTCTAGTTTAATAGTTTTAAAGTTGATATGAAAATTGAGTATTTTGTTAAACTAATAACATGTAGAGCCAAGTACAAGTACTTCTAAACGTTGTATGAAGTGAAAAGGACTTCATTTTGAGAAAAGCCAAGACTGGAAATTTTTACGTTTCATCAATTCAAGGGTATTAACTCTCATGGTTTATTATTTTAAACTGTGAATTCCGACTGACTCTGTGGATATTTTTATGGCAGTTTGGGGCATAATCCAGTAAGTGATGAGGCGTTCACAAATCTTTCTCTGAATAAATATTTAACGGTCTCCTTCTCCAACATTCCATCACATGTTATCGTGTATTGTCGATTGAATATAGGATTGAACGGGCAGGTCAACAACTTGAAACAAAATGGTGTCGTTTGCAATATGTGTACGCAATTGATTTTTGTCCATGATCTTCAGGGCTCAGCCAATATATCTATAAAGTCCACTCGTCGTATTGATTTTAGTATTTTCCAAAAAAGACCACTTGGGCGAATGAACATAGTGAAAGCCATGTACACTGTGAGTAAAACACACTAGCTTTTTATGTATTGAGTATAATTTCAAAATGTAATGTTTAAGATGAGAAAGATCAGTTTAAAGCAAATCAAGCCCATAGCATTAATTACAGATTAATTTCTCCCTTTTTTTACCATCTGCACCAAAGACATGCAAAATAAATAAAACTTCCATGCTTACCAAAAGAAGTTCCTGTTTGAACAAAAATTGATAAAAATGACTGCTCTTGTTGTGTCAGCATATCAGATCAAAGTGCCAAGTTTAGAGAATAAAAAAAAATATATATATAAATATAACAGTAAATTCAGTTTGCATATAATTTGGCTTCTTTTTAAATTTTTTTGTGCCCATCCCAGAGGTGCAATATTGTTTTAAACAAGATGACTGGAAAGAACTGAATTTTTCCTATTTTTATGCCAAATTTGGTGTCAACTGACAATGTATTTGCAGAGAAAATGGCAATGTTAAAGTTTACCACGGACACACAGACACACACACACACACACACACACACACACACAGACAACCGAACACCGGGTTAAAACATAGACTCACTTTATTTACACAAGTGAGTAAAAAAACAACAACACACACACAACAAAAAACAAACAAAAAAACAAAAACAAAACAAAACCACCCTCGTTTCTGATGGGTAGCAAAAATGTGATTTGGATCGATATATGCAAGTTCTGGTAAGCCACAACCCTGGCCTTCCTCTCCTGACTGCCCTACCTCCTACTCTCAGCGTCCCCGGCTTTCTTATTTATTTATTTATTTTTAAAAAAAAAGGATTTTCTAAAGACAATGTCTATTCATTATGTCGTTCAAAGGAAGATATGTGTGCCAAGCAGAGAGATGATTTTTGTTTTGTTTTGTTTTTCAACAGGAATGCCGGTCACAGTACCTGAGCCACGACGGGCCATAAAGGTTTTGTTTCTTGTTTGATTATATTGCTTTGTATCTTTCTCTCTGTATGTTGGTTTTCCTTTATATCGGCATTTTCTTTCTTTCTTTCTTTCTTTCTTCCTTAATTCCTTTCTTCCTTTCGTTCGTTCTTTCTTTCTTTCCACGTGCCTTAGTGCTTTCTGACCTTTTTCTCCTTCTTTTCTTCCTTGCCCTTTGTGTTTTCTTTCACTGATATATGCTTATCTCATGAAAACAATGTCAGACAAAAAAAAGAAGAAAAAAACAAAAAAGAAGAAAAACACACACACACAAACAAGAAAACCTCCCAACATTTATCGGAGTGATGTCAAGTTTACACTGAAGACTGCAAAACCAACAACAACAACAACAACAAAACAACAAAAAAAACCCACAAAACCCCCCAAAACAAAACATAAAATCCTTGTCACTCTGCACGACTTGACCGTTGGGTTTCCACATTTTAACAACAACAACAACAACACACACACAAGACACCTGTCAAACTAAGCATGTTCTCGATACCATGAGGTAGCATTTTTTGCTTCAGTATTACTTGTATTTCCACCCAGAATCTGAAAGGAAATATACAATACAATAAAATGGGTTAATGGATTTTTTTTCGCTTTTACGAAAGGCGTATTTATCGTTCTCTTCGATATCCAGTTGCTTTTTAGCACATTGATTATAACTAATATTCTGTGATGTACACTCATTTGAATACCAAGTACCTTCTGTGAGTTCGATGTGTACACAGAAGACTAAACAGCACAGCTCCCAAGCCAGTGACTATTCACAAAGCAGCGGAGCGAAAAACACAAACACCTGTCGCTGTGCAAAGCCACCCTCTCTGTGACCGATTGCGCTGCGTACACTGTCGTGTCCACCACACGTCACTCGCCTGCATGATGGATTCCCCCTTCATCCTCCACCCCATGGCCTCGCCCCATTTTCTCGAGGCAACACTCGGAATATATACAACCAAACTTAAAGGACAGTCACCCTTAGTGAGACAGACGTTTTCTGAGGACATAATCGCAACCTCAAATGACATGGAAAATCTTTGACATGTGTCTTCGTGAACTTGCATTTATTTTGGTGGTGTAGATAACGTGACGTCGCTTAATTAATGTTATACCATGAGTTAGCTCTGGTGATAGTCTAATAGTTTAAACTGAGCATGTTCTCGAAACCATGAGGTCGAATTTTTTGCTTCAGCATTACTTGTATTTCCACCCAGAATCTGAAAGGAAATATACAATACAATAAAATGGGTTAATGGATTTTTTTTTTCGCTTTTACAAAAGGCGTATTTATCGTTCTCTTTGATATCCAGTTGCTTTTTAGCACATTGATTATAATTAATATTCCGTGATGTACACTCATTTGAAACTCTTTAGTTTACTTCTTTGACTCAATCAGTAATTCTAAGATGAATGTCCCAATCCAATCCACAATGAACAAAAGTCGTACAACAGCATCAAAATCAAGGGCTGAAGCTGAAGCAAGCAAAATAGAGGTAAAGCGAAACACGAGGGCAGACAAAGGAAATTTCATGAACAGCCCAGCACAATAAGCAGTACACAGGTCTACGACACAGTTCTGCAACACCACCTGAAAGCTGTCAGTCAAGTGGTGGTGTGTGTCCATCGAGATCGATGATGACCGTCGTCGTCATCCAGCTGGGGGATGGGGGCAGGGTGGTGGTGGTGGGGGGGGGGGGGGTATGCTCATGAATCTATCCGTGAGTCAAGTATGGCAAAACTGAAAGACCTGTGAAGGACAAAGAACCATAGGCGAAAGAAAACCAGGTCAACTGGCAGATGGGAAACTTTGAAAAACTGCTGCTTAGACCCAAGCCACTTCAGCATCTTCTTCTTCTTTGTTCGTGGGCTGCAACTCCCACGTTCACTCGTATATACACGAGTGGGCTTTTACATGTATGACCGTTTTTACCCCGCCATGTAGGCAGCCGTACTCCGCTTTCGGGGGTGTGCATGCTGGGTATGTACTTGTTTCCATAACCCACCGAACGCTGACATGGATTACAGGATCTTTAACGTGCGTATTTGATCTTTTTGCTTGCGTGTACACACGAAGGGGGTTCAGGCACTAGCTGGTGTGCACATATGTTGACCTGGGGGATCGGAAAAATCTCCACCCTTTACCCACCAGGCGCCGTCACCGAGATTCGAACCCGGGACCCTCAGATTGAAAGTCCAACGCTTTAACCATTCGGCTATTGCGCCCGTCACTTCACCATCCATACATCCAGTCTGCTGAGACGGACCTCCCGACCAGCTGTAAAAGGCCTAGCAGAGAGGTAACCAGTAAAACAATACCACAAATCAGAAACGACGAAGCAGCAGGACCAGACAGCTTTCTTGCAGAAGCCTCGAGACAGAGGTAGACGCCACTGAAGAGCTGCTGTAACCACTGTTTTGGAAAGATTTAGGAAGTTTAGTTCAGTTCAGTTCAGTTACTCAAAAAGGCGTCACTGCGTTCGGAAATCCATGTACGCTACACCACATATGCTAAGCAGATACCTGACCAGCAGCATAACCCAACGCATTTAGTCAGGCCTTGAAAAGAAGAAAAAAAGTGCATAATGGATACATCATTTGATTAATGTATAAATGAATCCATAGATAAATAGAGAACGAAACACATAACTAAAAAGATAAATGAATAAATAAATACACAAACAGACACATAAACACACGGATAACATTAAAAAGAAAACAAAGAAGAAGAAGTACCATTGGACAAGAACGGAAGCAACTTTATCAAACTCCCAAAGAAAGGTGACTCCAGTAAATGCTTCAAATACAGGGTATTAGTATTAAGAGTCATGCACAAGGGACATTTCACCAAACAGTTCCAGGTCAAAACTGGTGTCAGGCAAGGACGCCCCCTGTCTTCATTCTTCTTCTTACTTGTCACTGATTGGATGTTGAAAACATCAACAGAAAAGAGACGAAACGGAGTCCGATAAAAACTACGGAGGCAGCTGAATTACCTGGTCTTTGCGGATGATCTTTCGTAGCAAATGCAGAATTAGACTTCATCACAAGTAGGCATCAACATACACAGGGACAAGACGAAGGACATGAGAATAGATAGTACCAGTACTAAGCCAGTCAGACTCAATGTGAGGCGCTTGAAAAAGTGTTATTCGTATATCTTGGAAACACCGTCAACAAGCAGGGCAGCACAAATGCACAAATGCAGATGACAAAGCAAGGATTGGCAAGGTCAGAACAGCCAGTATACAGCTGAAGAACACACACTTGAATCTCCAAAATGCTGTCAAAACAAACTAAAATCCGGCTTTTATAAGTGCTTCCATTCAACTATAAAACCTCGTCACTGGACTCTCTCAAACTTTGGTCTGATTCGCAAACCAGACTATTATCTAAATCATTACGGACTAGATATTGCCCTAATATCATGTGTATTTCTGTCAGTGATATGACAGATAAGCGTATAATATTCTCTGGCTAAGTTAACGACTTCCCTTTTACTAAGTCCACTTAGCATGTTTTTTGGGTTTTTTTTGTTGTTGTTGTTGTTTTTCTCAAAATGTCTACAATCACTAGTATGTATGACGGGACAATAAACAAAATTCCACACCGGACTACGGAGGTATCTTGTTGAAGGCCTATACCGTAGGAGGGGTGAAAAGCCTGGCCTGGGTATATAAGTAAGTATACCCCAAGGACGCGTGTGTAACATATACGTGGACCAATACGAGTCTGAAGAAAAAAAGTCCACAAATTACGCAGAAGAATAGAAAATACACATTACTGTGTTCTGACAGCGGAAACGGAGTACGGACTACTCGTCGACATTAAGATGGAGAGAGTGAGAGCAGAGGAGAGAAAAGTCAGAGACCGTGACCAACACACACACACACACACACACACACACACACACACACACACACACATTGCGAGAGTGAGCGAGCGACCGAGAGAGAGAGTGAGAGAGATAGAGACAGAGACAGACAGACAGCCAGAGAGAGAGAGAGAGAGAGAGAGAGAGAGAGAGGCAAAGACGGGATGAGAAAGAGACAGACAGACAGAGAAGTTACACAAAAGAATCTAACACTTCCCGATACCTCATTTTCCAGGACAGTTTCAAATACCAGCCACGGCAGCAACCTTGACCATACAAAACTGCCCTGACCAATGCTTGGCAGTGAAGAAAGAATCGTGTGTGTGACTAAGAGACATGGAGCGGTGTGGTATGTCCGATCATGCCCTCTCCAGTGGGAACGTGACACTGCCGGGTGGCCAGCTGTAGAAACCTGACACGGAGCACTGTAACTGACAGATAAAAAACCTGCTGTATTTCAGTCACCCAACGACTGTCATCTTCCTCCTCAAAGCGTTACACATAAATACCTAGAATTATATTATGGGAAGAAGTACTAGAACTTGTCAGCTGGTGTGATCAAAACAACTTAGAACTCAACGTATCAAAAACAAAAGAATTAATTTTAGATTTCAGGAAGACCAGATTAAAGACAAGCAAGTAGAGATCATCAGCGAATTTGAATTTCTCGGACTGATCATTTCCAACGATTTGATATGGGAGAAAAATACGGAAAAAATTGTTAAGAAAGCACAACAGCGCCTGTACTTTCTTCGGCGCCTCAAAAAGTTCGGAATCAGAAAAGAAATCATGGTTGATTTCTACCGAGCAGTCATTGAAAGCGTGTTAACCTTCGCCATTACTGTTTGGTACGGAAACATTTCCAAGGCAGAAGTCGCAGCCCTGAACAGAATCGTAAAAACTGCCACCAAGATCACCGGGGCTGATCTACCTTCTTTGGAAGACATATATTATAAGCGCACCGGAAAAGAATGTGAAAAGACATGAAAAGTCCTGGAATATCTATTCTGATGTCTTTTCAGATGTGTTTTCGCGTCTTTTAAGTAAGACACGAAAAGACGCGAAAAGATACGAAACACATCTGAAAAAACATGTGAAAAGACACTTTTCGTGTCATTTCGTGGTCTTTTCGCAATTTCACAAGTCTTTTCATAATGCTTTTTCGTGTCTTTTCCCGTCTTTTCGTGTCTTTTCGGCGTGTTTTCGAGTTTTATGACCCGCGTGCCCTACTAAAATGCTCTGATTCGAAAGACGATATGACTCAAAGACACGAAAGGTCAGAGTACATATTGTCGCGGATACAGAAAAGGACGCAAAAGACGACGAGTCACAAATACACCGGAAAAGAATGTGAAAAATCACATGATAAGTCCTGGAATATCTATGCTGATTGTCTTGTTCAGATGTCTTTTCCGTGTCGTTTTTAAGTAAGACACAAAAGACGCGAAAAGAAACGAAAAACACATCTGAACCTACTCAAAAAAGCAAAATCAATCAGCCAGGATGAATCATACCCAGCTTTTGAGATTTTCGAGATGCTCCCCTCTGGTCGACGCATGTGTGTGCACATAAGTGAAATAGTTTCAAGTGAATAGTTTCAAAATCACAAAACATGCGGACTAATCCATAAAAGCTTTTACCTCAATTACTGTCATATAAAAAAAACCTGGCGAGAACTGGGGTGGGGTGGTGGTAGGGGGAAGGGAGGAGGAGACTGGGAGATAGGCAAATGACTGACCTAAAGACATGAAGCCAACGTGCTGGTCAGTATACAAAGCGCAAAAGAAGAGAAACGAAAAGGGATTGTCAAACCGTTTACATGAAGATGTCAAGGAGGTATTGGGACTGTACTGGTGGGTGTGCAGGCACAAAACTACACAGGAAAATGTTACAAATACTTATTCACACGTGCACAAAACCAAAAAAACAAAAAAACAATAAAAAAATAAAATAAAATAAAAAAAGCAAATGCACATAGGCACAGATACAGTGAGGGAGACACATAGGCACAGATACAGTGACGGAGACACATAGGCACAGATACAGTGAGGGAGACACATAGGCACAGATACAGTGACGGAGACACATTGACACAGATACAGTGACGGAGACACATAGGCACAGATACAGTGACGGAGACACATTGGCACAGATACAGTGAGGGAGACAGTGAGGGAGACACATAGGCACAGATACAGTGACGGAGACACATTGGCACAGATACAGTGAGGGAGACACATAGGCACAGATACAGTGAGGGAGACACATAGGCACAGATACAGTGAGGGAGACACATTGACACAGTGAGGGAGACACATAGCACAGATACAGTGAGGGACGGAGACACATAGGCATAGATACAGTGAGGGAGACACATTGACATAGACACAGTGAGGGAGACACATTGACATAGATACAGTGAGGGAGACACATTGACATAGATACAGTGAGGGAGACACATTGACACAGATACAGTGAGGGTGACACATAGGCACAGATACAGTGACGGAGATACATAGGCACTGATACAGTGAGGGTGACACATAGGCACAGACACATTGAGGGAGACACATAGGCACAGACACAATGAGGGAGACAGTGAGGGAGACACATAGGCACAGATACAGTGAGGGAGACAGTGAGGGAGACACATAGGCATAGACACAGTGAGGGAGACACATAGGCACTGATACAGTGAGGGTGACACATAGGCACAGACACATTGAGGGAGACACATAGGCACAGATACAGTGACGGAGACACATAGGCATAGATACAGTGACGGAGACACATTGACACAGATACAGTGACGGAGACACATTGACACAGATACAGTGACGGAGATACATTGGCACAGATACAGTGACGGAGACACATCGGCACAGATACAGTGAGGGAGACACATTGACATAGATACAGTGAGGGAGACACATAGGCATAGATACAGTGAGGGAGACACATTGACATAGATACAGTGAGGGAAACACATAGGACAGGTACAGTGAGGGAGACACATAGGCACAGATACAGTGACGGAGACACATAGGCACAGATACAGTGACGGAGACACATAGACACAGTGAGGGAGACACATTGACACAGTGAGGGAGACACATAGGCACAGATACAGTGAGGGAGACACATTGACACAGTGAGGGAGACACATTGACACAGTGAGGGAGACACATTGACACAGTGAGGGAGACACATTGGCACAGATACAGTGAGGGAGACACATTGACACAGTGAGGGAGACACATTGACACAGTGAGGGAGACACATAGGCATAGATACAGTGAGGGAGACACATTGACACAGATACAGTGACGGAGATACATAGGCACTGATACAGTGACGGAGACACATTGACACAGTGACGGAGACACATTGACACAGATACAGTGAGGGAGACACATAGGCACAGATACAGTGAGGAAGACACATAGGCACAGATACAGTGAGGGAGACACATAGGCACAGATACAGTGAGGGAGACAGTGAGGGAGACAGTGAGGGAGACACACAGACATAGACACAGTGAGGGAGACACACAGACATAGACACAGTGAGGGAGACACACAGACATAGACACAGTGAGGGAGACACATTGACACAGTGAGGGAGACACATAAGCACAGATACAGTGAGGGAGACACATTGGCACAGATACAGTGACGGAGACACATAGGCACAGATACAGTGAGGGAGACACATAGGCACAGATACAGTGAGGGAGACAGTGAGGGAGACACATAGGCACAGATACAGTGAGGGAGACAGTGAGGAAGACACATAGGCACAGATACAGTGACGGAGACACATAGGCACAGATACAGTGACGGAGACACATAGGCACAGATACAGTGACGGAGACACACAGACATAGACACAGTGAGGGAGACACACAGACATAGACACAGTGAGGGAGACACATTGACACAGTGAGGGAGACACATAAGCACAGATACAGTGAGGGAGACACATAGGCACAGATACAGTGAGGGAGACACATAGGCACAGATACAGTGACGGAGACACATTGACACAGATACAGTGACGGAGACGGAGACACATTGACACAGATACAGTGACGGAGACACATTGACAGAGATACAGTGACGGAGATACATAGGCACAGATACAGTGAGGGAGACAGTGAGGGTGACACATAGGCACAGATACAGTGACGGAGATACATAGGCATAGATACAGTGACGGAGATACATAGGCACAGATACAGTGACGGAGACACACAGGCACAGACACAGTGACGGAGATACATAGGCACAGATACAGTGACGGAGATACATAGGCACAGATACAGTGACGGAGATACATAGGCACAGATACAGTGAGGGAGACACATTGACACAGTGAGGGAGACACATAGGCACAGATACAGTGACGGAGACACATAGGCAATGATACAGTGAGGGTGACACATAGGCACTGATACAGTGACGGAGATACATAGGCACTGATACAGTGAGGGTGACACATAGGCACTGATACAGTGAGGGTGACACATTGGCACTGATACAGTGAGGGTGACACATAGGCACAGACACAGTGAGGGAGACACATAGGCACAGTGAGGGAGACACATAGGCATAGATACAGTGACGGAGATACATAGGCACAGATACAGTGACGGAGACACACAGGCACAGATACAGTGACGGAGATACATAGGCACAGATACAGTGAAGGAGACACATAGGCACTGATACAGTGAAGGAGACACATTGACACAGATACAGTGAAGGAGACACATTGACACAGATACAGTGAGGGAGACACATAGGCACTGATACAGTGAGGGAGACACATTGACACAGATACAGTGAGGGTGACACATAGGCACAGATACAGTGAGGGAGACACATAGGCACAGATACAGTGAGGGAGATACATAGGCACAGTGAGGGAGACACATAGGCACAGATACAGTGAGGGAGACACATAGGCACAGTGAGGGAGACACATAGGGACAGATACAGTGAGGGAGACACATAGGCATAGATACAGTGAGGGAGACACATAGATACAGTGAGGGTGACACATAGGCACAGATACAGTGACGGAGACAGTAAGGGAGACACATAGGCACAGATACAGTGTGCGAGATACATTGGCACAGATACAGTGAGGGAGACACATAGGCACAGATACAGTGACGGAGATACATTGGCACAGATACAGTGACGGAGACACATTGACACAGATACAGTGTGCGAGATACATTGGCACAGATACAGTGAGGGAGACACATAGGCACAGATACAGTGAGGGAGACACATTGACACAGTAAGGGAGACACATTGACACAGTAACGGAGACACATTGATACAGTAAGGGAGACACATTGACACAGATACAGTGAGGGAGACACATTGACACAGATACAGTGAAGGAGACACATTGACACAGATACAGTGAAGGAGACACATAGACACAGATACAGTGACGGAGACACATAGGCACAGATACAGTGACGGAGACACACAGACATAGACACAGTGAGGGAGACACACAGACATAGACACAGTGAGGGAGACACATTGACACAGTGAGGGAGACACATAAGCACAGATACAGTGAGGGAGACACATTGACACAGATACAGTGAAGGAGACACATTGACACAGATACAGTGACGGAGACACATAGGCACAGATACAGTGAAGGAGACACATTGACACAGATACAGTGAAGGAGACACATTGACACAGATACAGTGAGGGAGACACATAGGCACAGATACAGTGAGGGAGACACATAGGGAGACACATAGGCACAGATACAGTGAGGGAGACACACAGACATTGACACAGTGAGGGAGACACATTGACACAGTGAGGGAGACACATTGACACAGTGAGGGAGACACATAGGCACAGATACAGTGAGGGAGACACATTGACACAGATACAGTGAGGGAGACACATTGACACAGTGAGGGAGACACATAGGCATAGATACAGTGAGGGAGACACATTGACACAGTGAGGGAGACACATTGATACAGTGAGGGAGACACATTGACACAGTGAGGGAGACACATTGATACAGTGAGGGAGACACATAGGCACAGATACAGTGAGGGAGACACATTGACACAGTGAGGGAGACACATTGACACAGTGAGGGAGACAGGCGGACAGCACAGATGGAGCAAAAGAGTTGCGCAAATAACTAAACAAAACCAAACAAAACCAAAACAGATATTGTATCAGTGAAGATTTTTATCACATGAAAATAAACCTGTAGGTAGTTTGACCAGTCAGTATATGCACGGATCTGTCAAAGAAGATAATCCAGTTACCTGGCTTCTGATCGTTCATTTCTTTTTTGTTTGCACACACACACACACACACACACACACACACACACACACACACACACACACACACACACACACACGCACACACGCATACAGTTTGTAATGAGTTGTTGTGAGAAACGTCGTGTTCATAAATTTTATGCCACCCTTGGTGGGGGATGTTTGATATGATTTGCATGACTTACCATGGGTCTGGTTGTTGTTATTGGTTACAGTCTTATTTTCCTGGTTTTAATCTTAATCGGTGCTTTTTATTTGTCATGTGGGATATAAAACACGAGTCATGTGAATGCACAATTCCTTAACTGATTAATAAGGATTAGTAAGGATGTATTGATCGATCGGTTGATTAATTGATCGATTCTCATAAAGTCCGTGTAACATTGAATTCAGACGGATCTGACAGTCCAGGGAAATCTGACAGCTATCCCTCCTTGGTCACCTCCGTTTTCATTTGATTGTGGCAGGGAGACAATTCATTAGTGTTTGCAGCAGCTTGCTCAATTGCAAGAGTTACGTCCCCAAGATACCGATTGCCCGAATGTGTCTCTTTCGCTGTTTGCCGTGTGGGCAATCCGACAAACTGCAGGTTCATGTTATATTCCATGTGTGTGTGTGTGTGTGTGTGTGTGTGTGTGTGTGTGTGCGTGCGTGTGTGTGTGTGTGTGTGTGTGTGTGTGTGTGTGTGAGTGTGCGTGCGTGCGTGCGTGCGTGTGTGTGTGTGTGTGTGTGTGTGTGTGTGTGTACTGGATACTCTTCGCAAATAGCCGTTCTGCTAATTCTAAGCGCAGTCACTTCCAGAAACGAGGCAACAGGCAGACTGACAGACCAGCAGACAGGACAGTCAGAGACAGACGGACATACAGTTGGTCGGACGAACAGACAGAGAGACAGGTAAACAGACAGGCTGAGAGACCGACGCACTAAATGTGAAGCCTATACGTCTTCCCTCTTTTCTTTATCCCACATCCATGTTATTTTATATCAAAACTGCACAGCAAGAAACACACCACCTTATGTTCTTTCTTCAGTGCTTCTGCTGCTGGTAGGTTTATTTGAGAATAGTAAGGAATAATTGTCTGTCACAGTCAGAGGAAAGTGCATCTACACACTGGAAACAAATGTCTTTACAAACTGAAGGATGGTCGTCTTCCTCTGTACATTTGTCTCTGTCTCACTCTCTGTCTCCACGTCTCTCTCTGTCTTGATCGAGTTCTCTGGGATGCAGTAAAATCGTTAGCTATCATGTGGTACATATCTCAAACTTTGTTTTTCCGTCAGATTCCCGTGGAGTTCATGTTGCCGGCCATGGTCATCAGTGCCCCCGCCACGTTCACTGTGTGCAAGCTGATAGTGCCCGAGACACGACAGACCCGAAAGGTCTCCTTCAGCGGGGATCTGCCGCCTGACATGTACGTCTTTTCTAATAGCGTAGTCTGTGCACGTTCGTGCTTCGGTTTGATATCTTTTATATATAATCCTGGACACAATCAACGCGTGGAGGTGCGCACACGCTCTTATATTCGTGTAAATTGTGTGTGTGTGTGTGTGTGTGTGTGTGTGTGCTCTTGCACTCACCTATACACATTCCCAACGAGAAATACTGTCGTTCTTCCGGTGCACTGTCGAATGCAGGTGGAGATCGTGTTGTTGAGCGAATGAATATAAACAGGAGACGGAAAACCAAGATTTCCTGAACGACACATGCAAGATCTGTGCGACAGTTATTCTGTGTCCTTTTTTCTGTGGGCATATCTCATATTCCTCCAAACACTCTCATTACTTCACTATTCAATTCGGGGCTCTGCGATGGCCACAAGAAGCCTGAATTATTTTCCATTTTCATTGTTCAGTGTTGCGAACAAGGCAGTTGTCTTTGAAATTCTAAAGCTTGTCAGAAAAAAAAAAAATGTTGCCACAGCAGGCCAAACGTATAGACGCATACTCCTGGGAGTTTATATTTTGACTTTCATCTACTAGAGTTCAAACAACATTGTTTGAGATGCACCTCTCACCAATGACGAGGCGTGGGATCATCAAGCGTTCCAAGGTATGCGGGATCCAGCCAAGTTAATGTGTGAAAAACGCTCCTCAGCGCCAAATACTTTAGACGCGGTGCTCTCAGTAACAGGCTTCGGTTCACGTCAAAACGATACAATGGACTTGTCCACTTTAAAACGCCTCCTTGAGAAACTGAATATACATTTAGTTACACAGTCGTTTCACATACCCATCTTGACTGTCTTTTAACACACACACACACACACACACACACACCCTCCCCCCTTCCCCCCTCCTCCACCCCTCCACACACAGTATCCTGGCTTTCAGAGACGATCCGACGTGATATCAGCCTACGCCCTGTGTGGGTTTTCTGGGCTGCTGTCTCTGTTCATCATGCTGGGCGTCATGGGCGTCCTCCTCCCCAGACGGCGGTCCTGGATGGTCAGCACGACCTTCCCACTGCTGGTGGCCGGCAACCTGGCCAACTTCATGGTCGGCTGTTTGGCAGGTCAGTGCTGCTCTGGCTTTGTGACTTACCTCAGTGCTGCCTTCATGGAATTCACCACCGGTAGGTGAATGACTGCAATATTTGTTTTATGAGGTTTTCCGTGGGTCAGAAAGTCTCTACTACTCAGTGACACCTAATTATGTTTAGGTATGCATAAGCATACATATATGTATGTACATGTAGACATATGCATGCATGTGTGTATATGTGCAACTGAATATGTATATGCATAAGGGTGTGTGTGTGTTTGGAGATGAGTGTGTGCATATGTGTGTGGGTGGGTGGGTGTGAGTGTGTGACTGTGTTCCCTTCATTATATTTTTATAATGATGATGATGGTGCATTGATTAGTATCATAATTAGTAGTAGTAATAGTAGTAGTAGTAGTATTTACCATTGCTATTATTGTTGTGTCGTACTGTGTTTGTTGTCACAAGGACAGATTGGAAGACTAGGCAATGCCTAAAATCTTTATCCTTGAGTAATAAAGTTTTTGAATCTTGAATCTTGACACGGTGACAAACAGTGTTCAAAAGGTAAAAACGAATCTTTCAGAATACAATGAAGAATGTGACTTTTTTGTTTTCGTGAACCTCCCCCCCCTCCCTTTTTTAACCGAAAAAAGCAACAAATTCTTTAAAAGGGAAATCTAGTATATACGAATGTATACGTGGATTCATCTGTTCAGCAATTGTTGACAGTTAAAGGGAAATAAGCTACTGTTTCCCCTGTCTTCTGGAGTGTTTGTGGATTGTTTGCACTCCTTTGACCTTATACTGAATAAATTCACTTCAGCTCTCTCTCTCCCTCTCCCTCTGTCTCTTATGTCAGTGAATACGCCAGTCATTTACATGTAACAGAATGGTCTGCACTGTGTGGGTTTAGCTTTGTAGAGTGATTGATATACACATGCTCTCACAAAGATAACAAACACAGGTGGATTGTCAGTTCATCATTTATTTCATCGTGAATTCATATTGTGTTCCAAAACAAAACCGGAGAAATCCCAGGAATGCGAAGATAACAAAATAACACAGAGAAAAGCAAACTGTAACATAATAATAAAACAAATACAAAATTCTTTTCTCAACTGTTTCAAGCAACGATTCCAACTCGTAACCATTTCCACAAAAACACTTCATCTTCTATTTATACAGGTTTTTGAAATGCACACTGTCTCAATGAAGCACTGTGACGTTTTTGACGAATACCAATTTGACGATTGCAGTATCCAATCCAAAATGTCAATTCCTCTTAATAAACTGTAAATGATAAATGATACGGAGATCAACTAGGGATACTGATAGAGAAATAAAATCTTAGGTTCTGCGCACTTGGGGAAATGACAAGTCTGATCTGATAATAGCTGACCAGTTTAAAAATATTCTCTTGAACTCTAGGTGTGGAAAGCGCACTCGGGTCCTTCCTATATTTTGCATGTTCTGTGTGTCGGGGGTTTGCTGACTGACCTCTAAAGAGATGCGGACGACACGGGGATGTGACTGACCCTCTCAGTTTTCTGTGAACAAGGATACCATTAACCGACATCCTTCATTTGTATCTCCTTGCCTCCGTGCAAAATATATACCCATAGTAATGACACGCGTACACAGTAGTCACTTGATTGATGAATTTTAAGTATATTGGTATTTGATTTTTTTTTTTTAATGATTCGCTTCAAGGACATCGCAACCCATGGTAGATCTTTAAATTTGTACGAACCAGTCTACAACGGGGTGACAAAGAAACGATCCATTCAATTTTTTTTTATGTTCATTCCAGTTAGTTCAGTGTCCACTTTAGGATATTTATATGCAGTAAACAAGTCGATGGTGTAGTTAGTATAACTGTATGCGTTCTGTCCAGAATTAGGTTTTTTTTTCTTTTAAAGTGTGAACAAGAAATACGAGGTCATGTCTTCTCACCAAACACAACCTACCTTCCAGCAAGTCAGTGGGAAGCGGTTTTTAGAATTTTCGGATTTCGGAACGAACCTTAACGAAATAAAACTGTTAATGTTACGGAAATGCGGCTTAATTCGGGAAGTTTACAACCTATTATTGGTATGACTGTGAAGATTTTTGTTCATACTATGTTTAAGCCAAATTTTGTATTGGCAGACAAAGTATTTCCAGAGAAAATGTTAATGTTAAAGTTTACCACGGACACCCTCCCCCCCCCCCCCCCCCCACACACACCGACAACCGAACACCGGATTATAACCTAGACTCACTTTGTTTACACAAGTGAGTCAAAAACGTCCAAGACATGGATGGTTACATATTCAATGTCAAAACACTGATTAAAACTGATCTGAGTAATAACATTTCTTGGCCATGTTAAGAGAATAATATTGTTCAGTCACCTGTTCTGTGTGGACAGATCGATCACCGTCGAGTCGTCCGAATATAATTACATGCATACAACTGAATTAAAGATAATTACCGACTAAAAGTTTAATTCCTTGAAGTTTTTTCTTCCTATCATACATACTCATAATTCTCGCACCTCAAAACCTACACTCAGCTCATCACTTTGAGTTCGGTTGTCTGCATTCAGAAACCGTTTCACTGTAAGTAAGAGTACTTTTTCTATCGCTATTTTCCATTGCCCATATTTCTGCTTCAAACTAGGGCTGAACTTAAAAAAATAAATAACATGACAAATACACTAAACAAGCTACAATCTAATTTACACAAAATATGTAGCATTATAATTACTGCTTCCGTTGCTTTATTAACTATGTCTTGACATGCTAAGTTAAAAATGAGTCTTGTTGAAAACTAAATACATAGGTACTAAAACACACTAACTATAGTTATTATTTCATTTTTATTCGACCATCTTTTATTTCTTGCCAAATACCCTTACGAAAAAACTCGTTTTATCCGTATTCACGTTTAAATGCAAATGACTTGCAGTAGTACACAAACTGGTCAGTTGCTTCCGTAAACCAACTGAGAGAGAACGAAGGAACGAACGAAATTGTTTTAATGAACTTTGGCCATGGGCCGCAATTCAAAACCAGGGAACTGGGGGTGGGCATGGGAAGGGGTATTGTAACACTTGAATAGATGACACAATATCATAATGTTCATGGAGTTGACATTAATTCTACTTAATTAGGTCTGAGTGTATGATTTCTCCTTTTGATCGCATGGAAAATAAATTCTGATACATGAAATTTCTCAGCTTGTTGTTTGATCGGAGAAGTGAACTAAGAGACATGTTTAAACAGTCTTGAAGAAATTTTGTCCGTAAATCATTATATACAGAACAAACAAACAACAAATGGTATTCATCTTCTAGTTCACCTTGGCAAAAAGGACAATGCTTCAAAACATCATTTTCAGTGTACCTATTAACATTGTTATTTAAAGGAAGCACATTAAATCGGGCCTGAGACAACGCCACTCTGAAACAATATTCATCAGCATTTGTTATGTATTTTTCTTTTTCAAATACAACTTTGAATGATCTGTAGCATGAATATCTGTCTCTATCACTAATAGTACGCGACCATTCTTGAATGAAGATATCTATAAGTCTTTGCTTGAAAGTAATAAGAAATCCTTTCACATCACCAACACCATGTTGCAACCACACAAAATTAAAACCTGTTGTACATAATACTTCTCTAACTTGAGAAGCCTAACACTGTTTTCCATTTAAATCTAATCCAAGCAACATCTGATAAGCCATGTAAGGCAATCTATTTTGATCCATCTGTAGTATTCTCAACCAGTACCTTATAACATTTAATAACGAGTTTATAGATAACGGATATCTACCAAGATCACCATAAACCACTTTGGTGTTTTCACTGGCACTCCCAAGAATCGCTTACATGCTAGAGAGACACACAGAGAGAGAGAGAGCTGCTGATGTCACTAACTGATATCGTGTGTGACAAAGAGTGTCTTGTTCCTTGGTCTTCATATATATAAGTTTGTCTTGACCTCAACAGGATGTTATTGTACCTTGTCGGGTACATGTTGCATCGACATGGCGGTGCACAAACAGTGCACATATCCACAGAAAACTTTCTGAGGGTGTCTTACACACTGGGCTGAGGGCAGTTCACTGGAGATCAGCCAGTAAACCTGCAAAACACAGATCATCATAATGTTGTAACGAGTGCGGCTGATTCACAGGAAATACACACACGCACACACACGTGTGTGTGTGTGTGTGTGTGTGTGTGTGTGTGTGTGTGTGTGTGTGTGTTTGTATGCACGTGCATGCATGTGTTTGCGTGCTTACATTTGTGTGTGTGTGTGTGTGGGGTGGGGGGGGCTGGGGGTGCGGCGGGGAGGGGACGGCGCGAGGGGGAGTGGGGCAGTGGTGATGGTGTGTGCTTGCGTGTACACATACGTTCATTACATTGCGCGCGATATGGTTGCGTAGATATGCCTGTCTGTTTTCAGCTGTTCTACGTTTACTACGACTTAAAACATCACCCACAACTAGACAGAATGGAGAACAAGGGAAATGAGGATGGGATGGGGAGAGGAGGCGAGGATTGTGTTTCTCTTTCAGAGTCTCAAATATCCAAATATCTATATTAAGTATATCATGGCGAGTCTTCTGATCTAAAACACACAAGCACAAACTATGATCATTACCGCAAGGCAAATCCCACCCCGTTATGCCAGAGCTTCCCAACTGTCAGAAGCCACTGGAGCACTGACCTGCAAAACAGCCGCACATGAAGTTGGCCAGGTTGCCGGCCACCAGAAGCGGGATGGCCATGCTGACCAGCCAGGGTCGCCGACTGGGGAGCAGGGTGGCAACGACACTGAGAGTGATGAACAAGGACAGTACTGCAGAAAACCCACACAGTGCGTAAGTGGCAATAGCTTCCGACCGCCTCTGGACAAAAAAAAACAACAGGAAAAAAGCATGAACAAGGAGAATCGCAAATAGAAGACAATGCAAAAGAGGAAGATACAGAGAATGACGAAGAAGAATAGAACAACAGCGCCGTTTTGATAACAAACGATTGAGTGTTTTTTTTCCCTTATCCTATCTTTGATTATATTGGAGGAAAATGGTACCTTTCCGGAACACACCAAGCAAAAAGACCAACATACGATGACAATTTACTATAAAATCAAATGAGACATACTGAGATGAAGTTAAATTCGGTCTATATTGAGGATGGCGTTGACAACGGACAAGAGTGATCCTTGCGTGGGTCATGAAAATAAATCAAAACATGATGAGCAGGCTCGCAATCACAGCTACTGAAGTTATCTTTAAAATTATTAGAACTAACTTTCATCTTCCCAGAAAAGACTCCTTCAATCCTATTACCACTTTTTCACTGCCAGTGCTCAGACATGTTTCCACAGAAACAAGAAAAGGTTTAGGCATGTGGAAATTCAGAAGGTACGTATCTATGTGTACCGACATTTTTGTTCAATACAAACTTTGCCAAATTCTCACTGAAAATTGTGTTCTTTGTCCATGTTTTCGCATTCATGATTTTCTTTTATTTATTTATTTTTTTTATTGAGCATCACTAACAAGAGACTTCTTTCGTCATGCTTGTGAGTTGCTGACAGGAACCTGGGGCAGGAGCATGACACCCTTCCCATCCTTCTTACCGAGATGTACCCGTCGAACAGGGTGACGTTCCACTGATCCAGCACAATGTTGTCACCGATGTAGGTCACAGTGGCGTTAGGCAGCAGGGAATACTGCTGGAACTTGGCCCGGTTGGTTGTCAGATCCGCCATCTTCAGCAAGGCCACGAAGTTGGAAGATGATACCCTTAAGCCCATCAACATGCCCACGTTCCGGCAGTCCACCAGGTCTATGCCCATCAGGTAGGAGAATGGGAAGAAGACGTAGGACAGGATTTTCTGTTGGGGAAGGAGAGAATGCTCATCGGCCGTGGTGATAGTTATATTCAGAGAGAGAGAGAGAGACAGAGAGAGAGAGAGGACATTATTTTTTGTGTTGGTAAAAAATGTAGCCGTGTCCCGAGTGGTTCTAATAGGGTACGGCACAAAAACTGCGTTAAATCAGTGTAACGTAGGCAAACATAAATGGAACAGACTTAAAGATGGAATTGCGACGATTCTGCCAGTATATAATACTTGTAGTTTACTGATCTGACAAAAGAGGTATTAATTAATTACAGTGGAACAGAAACACAAGTTTGCTCTCAGCCAATGACGTACCGCGATGCGACACTGGCCGAGCAGGTGGCCTGGCGAGGACAAAATGATGTAAGCGGAGTGACGTCACACAATCCTGTGCGCGGGTTAAGAGGGAAAACTCGTCTGCTAATACAGCTTGTGCGTGAGGCAAGCTAATACAGCTTGTGCGTGAGGCAAATATTGGAGCAAGCATAGCGCTTGGTCACAAAAAGAACACACATCAGGCGAGTTAATATATTCACAGATATATATACAATTATATATATATATATATATATATATATATATATAAAGAGAGATATAGATATCTGAGAGAGAGACAGACAGGCAGACAGAGACAGAGAGACAGAGAGAGAGAGTGAGAGAGCATCGGGATCAGAATCGGGAATGGTGAAGAAGTTCATGTCAACACAATACACCTCGTGGAAATGAAAGAGCAAGTAAGTTTGAACATTACACCATGCATTATATATAATTTTACGAAGTATCAGTTTATCTCAGAGAGAGATTGAACATGCCATTGATATTGCCTGACGTCATTAACAACCTTAAATAGAGAGGGATATTTGTAAAATTTAGGTTTTATTGTACAGAAAGTTCCGTATATGTATATACATTCACATAAAGTCAAATCCATATTCAAACAAAGACAAACTTTCGTTACCGATGTTGTTGTTTTTTTTGTTCTTCCTTTATAAGCCTTTATTCAGCTTGCAAAAACAAGATCATTTGGTGATCGCAAACCTACCAGTGAATTATCTGATTCACAGTTGAAAACAACAATAACACAGACTGTATTTTGGTTGTATGTGAAAATCAAACAGTTGAATGAATAAATGGCATGTATGACATTTTTAACTAACCGATGAAAGCATTGTTTGCTTTAATTGCAAATTCCTTGAACAAAACTGAAACGGATGGGGGAAAAAGATTTTCCAAATACTTACATCAATTAACAACAAGCATTCCAACGCCATCATAAAACTACCGCTATATCGTACTTAGATATATCAACATTTCCGGAATACTACGATGTTGCTTTCAGACATCATCATTTACTTTGAATTGCATAGATGTAGCTGCAAGCTGTAAACTATCAAGTTTTGTTTGTAAACCTAAAATTGTTTCTGAAATGAAATATCATCAGCTACCAAAAGAATAAACACTTCAAATGCATAGAGTGAAAACATGGCACTATATTAACCATTATCAATTACTTTTATTGCCAGTTCATTTACAACTAAAGAGAAAATGAATCGGCTGCACGTGTCACCTTATTTGACCCCAGATGAACATATAAAACAATCTGTCAATCTGGCGCCACAACGGACTCTAGTTTTGACTGTGTGGTATATAATGATATATGATTTTAATACATCTGTATGAATTAGCTGTCACACCATTTTAAAGTTGGCATTATGATATTTCTGTTTATGGATTCAAAAGCCTTTTCAAAGTCCACGAATTAATGCTCACGCTTCAAAAGTGTTAGCAAGGTAAATAAAAAAAATGGACTGTTGAGTATCCCTTTTTAATCCCACCTTGTAATCGCTTGTAATATCAGTTCCTTCCACCAACTCCTGGAAGATAATGCATGCAATGGGCAAAATATCTTGGACGAACTATTGGCTTTGGATGAAACGGCTGTGACAGGAACCACCGCATGGAACTGCAGCATTGATTTTTCTTTACGCTGATTTGTGTCGGGTTGTTTTGAAGGGAATTCACTGCGCACACTATTTTGTGTGTGGTATGTTATGTTGTCCATACTACATTGTAATCAACGCGGTATTTTTTTCTATCAGTTCTATCAGAACTGTCCATGATTTGTTTGAATAAGTTTTGATTACGGTGTTCGTTTTCTTTTGTGTTAAATGCTTTGTTGTAGTTGCTGTTGTATGAGGGATGGGGTTGTGCGTGCTTGCTTGTGTGTGTGTGTGTGTGTGTGTGTGTGTGTGTGTGTGTGTGTGTCTGTGCGTGTTTGTGCTTGTTTGTTTGTTTTGTGTGTGTGTGGGGGGGGGGGGGGGGCGGGGGGGGGGGCTGTGTGTGTGTGTGTGTGTGTGTGAGTGTACGCGTACGGGCTGTGTGTGTGTGCGCGTGCGTGCGTGCGCACGTGAGTACGTGCATATGTGTGTGTGTGTGTGTGTGTGTGTGTGTGTGGGTGGGTGTGTATACGTACATGTGTCTCTGTATGTGATGTATTGTACAGAAACACCCTGTGTCTGTTTTCTGATGAAGTGCGACCACACTGATTCCATCTACTTTCACAGGCAAGTGAGAAAAGAAGACATAATGACAGAAGTAACACACACACACACACACACACAGAGAGAGAGAGAGAGAGAGAGAGAGAGAGTTCACCTCCAAGGTGAGCTGCTGGATGCCGACTCTAAGGCCGAACCAGGTGAGGGTGGTGTTGATCCATTCGATGAGGGAAAAGAGGGCGAAGGCACTCACCACCACGTTGGCCACCAGACTCACCACGCTTAATGCACCTGCCTGTGCCGCCTCCAGAATGGATGAGTATCGCCTGAAAAGGCATGAAGGAGGATACCAGACCATATTTACACACACACACACACACACACACACACACACACATCTATCTATATATCTATTTATGTATCTATCTATCCACGTTTTTCTGGCCCATGATTTTCACTTCTAACAAGTTCCGAGAAAATCGGCCCACAACTGTTTGTGTCATCTTGCCTTCAAACAAAAGTGGGACTCGTATCAAATTGTGACCCGCACCTCCAGAACAGATCGGTTTTATGACAGGTAGGTATGCTGTATATAACTTAAGAACTATATGTATTATATTTTACACTACTTAGAAATAATCCACCTGGTGTGCTTGTTTCTACAGATTTAGAAAAATACATTGTGTCAGTAGATTGGTAATGTATGAAAAAAAACCCAAACGAAAACGTGTCCAAGCTTTTTGCTTGGGAAAAGATACATATCAGTGGATATCAACGTGCTATTTTAGCACCAGATCATATGGAAACGGAAAAGTGTCGTGATGTTTTGATATTCAAAAAAAAAAAAAAAAAAAAAAAAAAAGAAAAAAAGAAAAAAAGAAAAGAGGCTGCTGACAGTGTGATCCAATTTCTCCGTATCCATAGTTTCTGTTCATAGAGATCATGGCATGTTTGCTTTTGTTTTGTTGTGTTTTGTTTCTGAATATCTATGCGCTTCTTTTTATGATTTGTTTTAATGCATCTACGTAAGTCCAGATTCACACGACCTTTGTTTTATCCTGACATCATTAGAGATTACCATAGACGTCTAATCGACTGGGGCTTGGCCCACAGCCAACACGTCCACAAAATCGTGATCATTTTGATTTAATTTACCTGTTCCTATCTTGCCACCCACCTTTTATACTACCTCCATAGACGTCTAATTGATTGGGGCTTGGCCCATAGCCAACACGTCCACAAAATCGTGATCATTTTGATTTAATTTACCTGTTCCTATCTTGCCACCCACCTTTTATACTACCTATCTAATTATGGTCAATATATTATTTCAATTTGTTATTTATCTATTCAGAAACAGTTAATAGTTTTGCATATGTCTTCAGTTTTGCAATTTTACAAGGTTTTGCGAGAGAGAGAGAGAGAGAGAGAGGCGTACATGTCAGGCGGCAGATCCCCGCTGAAGGAGACCTTTTTGGTCTGTCGTGTCTCGGGCACTATCAGCTTGCACACAGTGAACGTGGCGGGGGCACTGATGACCATGGCCGGCAACATGAACTCTATGGGAATCTGGATGGGAGAAAATGACAGTTCTGCAGTATTGTTTCAAGCATAATTATCTGTGTGCATACGTGACTGATTTTAATTATTTTTTTTATGGTGCAGTTTTAGAGTATGTAAATAACTGTTGCAAAACAGTGAGCTGCAAAACAACAACGATTCAGCTGATTGTCAGCTCAGTGGTTATGTCCTTTGGTCTAAGGGAAGCAACGCGGTTGATTTGATTATTTCTGCTGAAAGGGTTTGCTTTTCTTTAATCTTTGATCGTTCTGCTGACACAAGAGATTCTTAAAGTTGTCAGTCACGCTGTGCCAGCTGGGTAACTGCAGGGCGTATAGATTTTCGAGTTTAAAATGTTGAATGGGTGATATCACTTTTCTATTTGCATTAGGTGAGACTGGTTGTTAATAACTTTGGCTTTGTTAGGGTGACAAAAGTTTTATCTATCAGCAAATGTACAGTTGTCAAGGTAATTTCCGCTTCAACGTATTGAACGTACCTTAGGATTCTTTCTGCGTCTGCACGTCTGCGAACGAAGATCTGTTTGCCAAGACTGCTTGCTTGAGGCAGGAAACAGTTTAGTTTCCGAGTTTATCAACAGTATACACCACGGGTTTTGTTTTTGTTTTTTGGACGCATTTACTTCTAGTTGTAGACACACCGTCCTATTTTCAGCCCTGTTTGTGCATGTTTCTTTTGTTTCGATATAACATCATTTTCATTTCAGTATAAAATCACCGAATGTATTCGTTTGCAAAAAGTCTTAACACCAACATCAAGTTCTTATTCTGATACACATTATTGTAGATAGTTCAAATTCAATCAAATCAAAAACATCTTAATCCACCTGGAAATTAACTTGTGCAATCACAGGCTCGTTGTAAACACTAACATAAAATGAAAATGCGCAACATAAAAAGAGATTAAAACTTCTAAAATAAGAATTCCCAAAAGCTGACGATAGACTAAAACATCCCCCCACCCCCCGCACCCATCCCCCCCCCCACACACACATAGACACGTTTAAACAATAGGGTATTGCACAAAAATATTTGAAAATAAAATCATCCTACAAATAAAAGGTATATATAACTAAAATATCGTGCGCGCGCACCCACGAACATACACACACACACACTCACACATACATACACGCACACAAACACACACACACGTTAAGACTATAAGGTATGTACAGCAACACACACACACACACACACACATATATATATATCGGAAATAAATCGTATATATGAGTAAAATGCACATACACAGATACACATGCATGTAGGCACGTACGCACGCACACAACATATGTCACGCCAATAAAACCAGTACATTACATAAAGCTAAAGCTAAATTCTTTTTTTTTTTTTAAATCACTTCCGATCACACACACAGAAACGCTTGCCCATACTCACCCACTCAGTCCCATATACACGCATGTCTGCTCCCATGCACTCGCCTGCTGGTGAAGTTCAGTTGTTTCAGTGCGGGTGGGGGTGTGATTTGTTTCACAGTCCCATGAGTGAGTGTATTGGATGCTTTGATTGTGTGCGCGAATGGCTGTAGGAATGAATGAATTAATGTAGCGAGATATTCTTGGGCGTGGAGCTCTGAATCTGCCACTTAGTCTGACCGTCTGCTAATAATGTTATCATGAAGTGGACGTGTTTTGTCTGTCAAAATTGTGGTTAGTCTGTCAGTCAGTTTTCTAGTGTGCATGTCGCTAAAGGTGTCTTGTCACCCGCTTTCCAAATGACTTTTTCCAACCTGTCTTTGTCATGTTTGGTCCAGTTTTCCTCCCAAGCACACGGCTCCGTAAGTTAAAACGCTGACTTTACCTTTGTTGAACACGCCACATAATGTTACTATGGCATGCTGCAGACAAACCAGTGAAGGACGTCAAGCACTATCTGTGGATGACTCACTCACCCCAATCTGTGCCAAGATGGCCAGGAAGGCTCCGCCAATGGAGGCCAGGCATCCTGTGACCAGTGCGAACATCTCGGACCTGGTCAGTCCACCCAGGTAAGGCCGGATAGCCAGCAAAGCAGTGGACTGAAAACACAGCGTTACAAGCACTCATCAGTTATGGACGACGTGCACATACACATATACTTATTTCACTTGCATTGAGTGCACATGAAAGTTAAAATGCTTCATGTGTTTCAAGTCTTTCAATTCTTGACGTGGGCATATACATTTATAAGGTATTGAGAGTATTATTATACTAGGAATGTATTTAGCATATAGATATGTTTGTAATGTATTGAGCGTATGCATATGTTTTTAATGTGCTGAGCGTACCTGCGAGTACAATTCCTTCATGAATGAGTTTCATGTGGTTCGTTTCTTGATTCTTTCTATAGCTTTTTCTTTCTTTCTTTTTTTTTTTACCTATCTTTTTGTCCGCTTTTCACTTTCTGAATCTGACGGATGCAATGAAGTTTAAAGAATGGGTTTTATCATTTTTTTTTAAATCCCGTGTGATAATATGCTTAAAAAAATATAGCAAAATTTTATGGAATGTAAACATGGTTTTCTTTCTATACATATGTATGTATGTATGTATGTATGTATGTGTATGTGTGTGTGTGTGTGAAAGAAAGAAGAGTTTTGTTGTAACCTGCATTTGGTTTCCTCCACCAACATATTGTTCGAACGAAATTTGACAACTAGCTGTGGATAACATCTCTTCAGATATCCAAGTGAAGGCTGTTATACACAACCGTTTCATTATGTCAGTGCTGGTTTGCCTGACAATGCTTGGTGATTACAACTGCGTTGAGCTGACCGCTCGTGCTTGACATGCATTAATTTTGTGATCTCCCTTGCATCCTTTTTTAGATTCCGAAATATAAGATTGCAAAAATAAATCATCTGTGAGAAATTCCATTATTTCCGAAATTGTTTCTTTTTTCACAGTACATTTAGTTGTATTTTTTCTTCCTGTTCTTTACATCAGCCTTCACGGACAGCTTTTATATGTCATTGAATTCTGATTTCCCCTGCCATGATAAATAATAGTATCTAGATGACCTGTCAGAGGGAATCATTTATTGCAGCTGCTGTCCAGATATCTGACGAGGCCACAGGGGACAAAACTGCAGTCATGATATGAGGTACAGGTTCTCTCCCTCCAAGAGAATCGAAGTGACCCAAAGCGCTTAGTTGTCACCTGCGCACGTTTTCCTCAACTATCATGTTGTTTGAATACATACAAAAGAGTTTCTGTGTTGTTGTTTTTCTACGTGAAAGCTAAACGGAATAACATATGATGTTCTTATTGGAAGTACGAATTCGTTCTTATTGGAAGTATGAATTCAAAGTCTTATGACTAGAAATGTATTACAACACAGTTGAAGGTTTATTACAATATGGACAAGAATGACTAGGAAATACAAATCGTTGCGAATGATACCGTGAAATATAAATTTGTTCTGTGGCTTCAGGTAAGACGTGTTCGAGAGATAGATACAGACAGAGAACACGGCCCTCTCTCACCCCTTCCATGAAGATGGAAGCAGCAACTCCAGTGGACTCTATGGCAGTAGTGTCCTGAACGAAACGCAGCGAGTTGCCGATGACTCGCACCAGGAACTGCATGGCCCCCACGTGGTACAGCATGGACAGTGCGGCGTTGGTGAGGAAGATGATGGGCATCGCCTGCAGGACACAGACACAATTTGCATGGTCCATTGTCTGTGCACACACACACACACGCGCGCGCGCGTACGCTTACACACATACACACGCACGCAAGCACCTACGTGTCTGATAACATTCTCAACAACTTTAGCTCACCCCAAAAATCATGTAGTGGTCAGCGTAGGTTTCCCCGAAAATCAGCCTGGCTGCAGGCTTGGAGTTGGCGAAAAACCCGTCCAGCCGTGTCTGGATCCACAGCACCACCTCCTTCCCCCCCTGCCACCTCATAACCAACACTGCCAGGATGAACTGGAGGCCCAGACTCCAGTAGATGGTGTGCCAGTTCACCTGCAGCATCACCATCATCGTCATCCTCCTCCTCAACATTATTATGTTCATCATCATCACCATCTCTTCTCACTGCCATCACCATAAGTTGGACACCATCAAAGTTGACCCTATGTCAGTTTGGCAATCCCATGTATCACTACCATCTCATCCACCACCACCACCACCACCACAATCATCATCATTAGTATCACAACCACAATCATTAAAATCAATATCATCGTTATCGGAGTCATCGCCACTTCATTGTTTGTATTGCCATTATCATCAATACCAGCAGCAGCAGTGTTTGTGTCACTGATGGCAGCAGCAGTAGCAGCAGCAACAGGGAATGGTCAGCATTATTGATATTATCTAATGGTGAACTAACTTTAAAAAAGACAGATGGATGGATAGACGTGTTTGTTGTTTTGTTTTTGTATATCTATCTATCTATCTATCTATCTATCTATCTATATATATATATATATATATATATATATATAGAGAGAGAGAGAGAGAGAGAGAGAGAGAGAGAGAGATGTAGCCAAGTGCTCAGCTGGCTACGTTTACCTTTTCAACTGTCAGCACATGCCATGAAGTGGATGAGTTTTACTACAGTGATGGTGTCCAACCATTGACTTGAGGACACTCGTGTGCTATTCAAATTCAAATTGAAACTGAATTGGCGCCCAGCCCGTCTTATCCAAATTCAATCAAATCAAACCACCTTTCCACTCAGTTTGTGACAACTTGGTGCTGTGAGCTAGGATCACACAGGGACAAGAGGCTGTATTAACAGTCACCTAAGGTTATTTTAACATAGGAGAAGAGAGAAGACAGTGCAGCAGGTACACCAAGTCCACGAAAAGAAACGTCGCCCCACAAACATGGCTCAACCAACCAACTTCCTGCCCAAACTCCCGATGCTATCCGGTGAGGAAACTGGCAGGGAGGTCGACGACTTCATCTGGGAAGCCAGACTGATTCTCCATCTGTTGCCCCTGGATGACGTGACAGCCTCTCTCTGGCTGATCTCAGCCCTTGCAAGCTGAGCTCACCAGCAGATCAACGTGGACACCCCAGCCAAGATCCTTGCAGTTCTTGACGAGAACTGGGGAAAGCAGCAGGACGCCACAGCCCTTGCCACTGCCTTCTTCACCAGACAGCAGCAGCCCAAGGAGACAGTGGCAGAGTATACGTCACATTTTCAGTACCTGTGGACCAAGGTCAACAAGGCTGAAGATGGGGTGATGCAGGTGCCAGCAACCAGCCTCCACGATGCCTTCGCCAGAGGTCTTCAGCCAGCTGTATTCAGGCGCGACGTTAGGCGCTTCATCAAAAACCACCCTGACACCACCTTCAAGGCAGCAAAGGAGGCCCAGCAATGGATGCGGAAGGACAGTGACGCCAAAGAAACCTGCCCTGGCATGGACAACACCACTGTTGTCCATCTGGAAGCTCAGCTGGCCACACTTACATCTGAGGTCACCAGCTTGTGACAACAGCAGCAGCAGTCCCCCATGCCATCTCACCTGCCGCATCTTCCAGAACCAGTACTTCATCCTCACCACTGTGCTGCTGACTGGGCCCCAGACCCTCCACAATGTGTCTGGTGTGAGAGGTCTGGGCACACCGAGGACCACTGTTGGGACAAGCCAGGCAAAAGAAGGTTGATCACCAGCCTCCAGTTCCTGCCCACAACCAGTGTGTTGCCACTACACACATTTGGCAACCTGGACTGCCGCCAGCTGCTCCAGCACCAAACCAGCGATGCAGGTGACGCCCACCTGTAGTCAGCACCATGCAGCAGAGGTCCAGCCAACAACTACCTGCTGTCACGCCAACAGATCCAGCTCCACTGCACTGCCAGGACAGCAAGGCGTCAGACACTGACACTGACAGTGGTGTGTGGCTGGTCAGGCCCAGGCCCAAAACCCAGGGCCTCCATCATGCAAGCTGCACCAGAGCCGCCTCCACTCCCAGCTCCTACACCTAGGTGATCCCTACGACTGACCTCACATGCACCATTACCAGTGCACTGACACTGAAGAAAAACATTTTGCAGCAAGAACAGTTTGGATGCATCATTTATTCTTTTTTTCTTTTTCATTTCAGTCTACGTTTGCCTTTCCTATGACCTATCAATGTCATATGGCCTTTTCAATGCTTTATGTTTTTTCATGTCAGATATTTCTGCAAAATTCATGTTTATTTATTTATTTTTAAATTCTTACTTAACCTGTGATCTAGCTTGTCACGTGGTCTGAGCAATGCAAAGTATGTCTGTTAACATGCTACTATAATTCATGTCGCTGTTATCTATGCTATTATCATTACCAGGGCCAAACGGAATACTGTACCTGCTGTACAAGAAATGTCCTAAAGTCCTTGAGTGGCTCCACAGAGTGATAAGATCAGCATGGAGGAAACTGAAGATCAGCAACTAGTGGATGATAGCTGATGGCATGTACATCCCGAAAGAGCAGAATTCAAGTACTATCAGCCAGTTCAGACCAATATTGCTCCTGAATGTTGAAGGAAAAATCTTCTCTGTCATGGCTGCAAAAGTGAAAAAATACCTCACAGAAAATGAGTACCTGGATGTGTCAGTCCAGAAAGGCGGCATCCCATGAGTTCCTGGTTGTGTAGAACATGTCACAATGATTTGGGATGCAATTCAAAGAGCAAAGGCAGAAGAAAAGAACCTAGACGTGGTATGGCTGGATCTGGCAAATGCGTACAGGTCAGTTCCTCATGAAATGATCCAACTGGCTCTCAAGATGCGCCATGTACCAACGAACATCAGGGGAATGTTGAAGAAGTATTTCCATGGCTTCTCAATGTGGTTATCACCAAGGAATGCACAACAGATTGGATCAAACTGGAAGTGGGCATAGCCATGGACTGTGCAATTTCTCCAATCCTGTTCGTGCTGGCAATGAAAGTGATCTTGAAAGCCTCAATGAAGAGAACTGATCGAGCCGACCTAGGTAACGGATACCAGATACCTCCTTTGAAAGCCTTCATGGATGATACAACAGTCCTTTCAAAAACAGAGGATGACACCCATGAAATATTGAAGTGGTTGGACGAGCTAGTTGAACTTCAAACCAAAGGAATCACGGTGGAAAGGTAGCTGAAATGATCACATTCACTGTAGCCAACCAAGCCATTCCAACGGTGTCAGATGAACCAGTCAAGAGCCTTGGAAGATGGTATGATGAGTCCTTTAAAGATACAATATGAGGAAAGGAAACCAAGCTGACAGCAGAAGAAGGCCTGCATATCATAGGCCAGTGTGGCCTTCCTGTCAAATAAAAAGTGTGGTGCCTGCAGTCAATGCTGATACCAAAGCTCCTGTGGCCTCTCCTGATATATCATATCAGCTGCAGCGCAGTCGAGGCAAAGATCAACAAGTACACACGCAGATGGCTTTGTATCCCACATGGTCTCACTGATGTGGCACTATACTGTTGCCAAGCAAATACCTCTGAAGTCCCTTGTCGAAGAATACAAGGTAGGGAAGGCAAGACTTCTCAGCATGCTCAAAGACTCAAGAGACGGTGTCGTGAGATCCAACCAATCCAAGCTGAAGACTGGCAGGAAATGGAAAGTCAGGGAGGCAGTCAATGCAGTGAAAGAAAGTCTTATGACGAAGGAAATAATAGGACACACCCAAACCAACAGACAAGGCCTGGGATCGACAAAGATGGAATGGTGGTCCAGGCAAAGGGGAAAGCAGAAAGAGACATAATCATAAGAGGAGATCAAAAAAGAAGAGGATAAAAGAGTCCAAAAGGCAGTCCAGCAAGACCAGCAGGGGCAGTGAACAACATGAGAAAATGCACTCCAAAGGAGCCTCAACTGAAGTGACATGTGGAACATGGCCCCTCTGAGGATCAGCTTCGTCCTAAGATCTGTGTACGACTTCCTTCCCTCGAATACAAACTTGGTGAAATGGGGGAAAGCAGATGACCCTGCGTGCCTACTCTGCAATGACAAACAAAGAGTGGAACATGTCCTCAGCTCATGCAAAGCAGCGTTGAACCAAGGACGGTACACATGGAGGCACAACCAAGTGCTAAAAGAAACTGCACACGTGGTGAGCACTGTCCAAGAAGCCCAACCCCACCAGGAGTTCCAGCAGAGTTCCACTCTGCAGAATGCAGCAAAGTCTGGCCAGGAACAGCTGTAACATCCAAAGCATGAAAACGTGGGCTGCTTGATGGTGCTGAAGATTGGCAATGCACAGTTGAACTACAAAGGGGAAGAAACACCCGGAAATCATCAGCAAGAGCGGCATAAGACCTGACATAGTACTCCACTCCAAGCCAACGAAACAAGCGATTCTGATTGAGCTCACTGTGCCATACAAAAGCAGAATGGAAAAAGCCCACATCTACAAGACCAAGAAGTATGCTAGTCTAGCCAGCAGCCTGAGAGAATCTGGCTTCCAAGCCAAAGTCCTAGCCATAGAGATTGGTGCAAGAGGGTTTGTAAGCACATCTGCCTACAGCCTCATGAAACAGCTGTCGATTTCTGGCAGAGAGCGGACATAGGCTCTCAAGGCAATGCCAGAAGCAGCAGAAACGTGTTCCAGCTGGATCTGGTCGAAAAGGTATGAAAGTGAACTTCATAAGAATTTTCCTTACTCAAACTAGGCGTATGATAGTTAAGTGGTTCCAACTTCTGCCAGAAAAGGTGACTCAGTCCTGAAGTGGCAACCACCCTGGAAGTGCTGGTTCGAACCTGCTGAGGACCAGGAAAAAGAAAGAAAAAAAGAAGGCAATACAAGGGCAATCAGGAGTCATGACCTGGGTGTGGCCCAGCCCCCTTAGAGTGTAAGGAGTTTTGGGCTAAAAAACTTGACTGAGGGGGGCTTCTTCTCTGAAGACCTTGTATTGTCCAGCTCTCCCTAGAGTTTCTTATTGCTATGCTTTTATACATATATGCCACTCTACATGTATATCTGACTGTCACAACCCATAAGGGGTTGGCCATGTACCCCCCACCCCTTCCCAGACTAACTAACGTCCTGACAACCCAAACACACAAGAGTTCAGCTCATTGTTTTACTGTGGTTATGCAAAATAAGTATTCGTGACGAATCAAAGCATTGGTAACCAAATAAATACCCCCACCCTTCCCTGTCTAACCACAACACAATTGTACTTCAGTCGCAGACAACTGCAGCACTAGTTCAGTTCAACGATGCTGCCAGAGTTCACAGGCCTAGAATTCCTCCCGACAGCTGAAGACACATGGCACTTGCAAATTCGATGGCTGGGGAAGGTCTGGGTGAGAGGGACAATGGGAAATTGGAAAGGGGTGCGTTGGAAGTGTGGAGTGGGAGCGGGCGTGAGGAAAACTTGGGAAGGACAAGATTGAAGGGGTACGAGGACCATTCCAGAGTCGTCCTGGAGATCCGTTTAAGGTAGTGGCACGGGGAGAAAATTTCACAGGAAAATCTGTCACCAGGTAAATAGGCTCACCACTGGCCCAGGGTGGAAACACAGACCCACACAGACCACCACCAACACACACCGAAGAAGGGGGTAAGAAGGAAACGCCCCACGACTTCACAGACGGCACCCAACAACTCACACGCTGGAATGGTGACCCGTCTCTTGAGAGAGCTTGGCATCAACCGCCAAGGGGAATCTTTCTCCCAAACTACATAAGTTTCTGAACTCGCTCAGAGTTAAAAAAAAATGTTTAAGAGAAGGGACATGCCACACACATATCCTCAGAGATGCACGTACATACACATGAAGGAGAGAGGGAGGTGAAAGAGAGGTGGAGAGAGAGGGGGGAGAAGGGAGAGGGGGGGGGGGGGAGAGAAAGGAGGAGAAGGGAAGGAAAAGAGAAGAGCACACAAACACGCACAACGATCGCCAACGAGCTGTGACACTGACAGTGCTGATACATAGATTGATGGGCACAAAATTGAATGCTTTCCAACTGCATTTTTCATTAACCTAACTGGGATCCCTTCTGTTTTTCAAACTGTTCAAAGTTGAGTTAGGATGCATTGGACTAAGTTCAAACCCATAACTAAACCTGGCTAATGCCACTTTGGATATATCAGTATCAGTATCAGTAGCTCAAGAAGGCGTCACTGCGTTCGGTCAAAGCCATATACGCTACACCACATCTGCCAAGCAGATGCCTGACCAGCAGTGTAACCCAACACGCTTAGTCAGGCCTCGAGAAATATAGAAGTAAGGTATAGTTCATAAGAAAGTTGCAGTCACTTCAAATTTCACTTTGCTATTTGTTATCAGCTTTATTGTCTCCCTTTACCTGACCCAAAAATCTTGTTTGATGCTCAGTTAAGTCTGCTAACAAGAATAACTTTTAATCAACCATCACGGACGATGGATTTCAAAAGATCGGGGGAGATGTAGCCAAGTACTGAGCTGGCTATGTTAACCTTAGTTCAACTCACAACACATGCCATGAAGTGTATGACAGTTTTACTACAGTGACGGTGTCCTGGAGGTAACTCGTGTAGCGTAACACTATTCAAATTCGAATCTGAATTGAAAGCGGTTGGCGCCCAGCACGTCAGTTCACATAGCGTTGTTTTCAAATGCACACTCAGTGTCGCACACACAGTCCGCTGCCTGACATTCCACTGCACTGTCTTCTCATCCTCTTTCTTTTCTTCTTAATATTGTAAAATAAACAATAGAAGAAAAAAACGTTTGTAACTGGCCTCTATATGTCCTTGGCCTGTGCAAGGGGCTTTCTATCCTTTCTCTTTTTATCCTGTCTAAATCAGTAATTCTTTTGTAACCCCTTCATGATATACCACTCAGGTTAACACAGTTAGATAAAAGTGGCGTCGCCGACAGGATATTCATCCTTAACTGATCCACAACAAAATAGATCCAAAATTATTCTTTTAATGTTTTAATTCTCTTATCCAAATTCATTCATAAATCAAACAACCCCTTACCACTACTTAGTCCATTACACACACACACACACACACACACACACATATATATATATATATATATATATATATATATATATATATATATATATATATATGTGTGTGTGTGTGTGTACAGAGAGAGAGAGAGACAGACAGACAGACAGACAGACAGACAGACAGAGATAATGAGGAGTGCATGGAATACCTTGGAGGGATGTGTTGAAAAGAGGAAGCAGACAAGGATGAAGGCAAAGATGCCGGGCAGAGACCTCAACTTACTGGGGTCTTCTATACCCACGTCCACAATCACGTAAATCATGAAAGCGCCAATCCCCACGTTTGACAACCTGCACACATAAACATGAAATTGTCTAAATCCAACTGAACAGACCTGGAATTACGTAACTGCATAATATATAAACAATCAACCCAGGAGAACAAATGATTAACACATAGAAAACGTGGTAACTCTCTCCATTTACAAGGTACATAACTTCAAATCAATGCTGCCTATGTTACCAATTCAGCTAGCATACAGGTAAATTTTAAAAGGTACATTGGAATAAACTCAGAATAAAAGGAAGCACTGGGTTTGTTCTTGTACCAATCATTTGACATGTGCACAACTGCACACATTTTCCCTGTGTGTAATGTTCCTTTCATCAGGTGACCAGATATCGACACAACTAGAGCTTGGACACACACACACACACACACACACACACACACACACACACACACATCTCATTTGATATAACCGGCAAACGGATAATTAAAAAAACAAACAACATCAACAAAATAGAAACAACAACGAAAACGTAAACGCTTTAAACAGTATTTCAGAAAAAAAGCTCACCCGCACTTTATGACTGTCCATTATCATTATTATGGTTATAATGATGATGATGGTGATGATGATGATTGTTATCCAGTGTGACAGACCATCTGAGGAATAAGCGAAGTTTGTTTATTCGGATGATTGTGGCGGGGGGCTTTGGTCCAGTGCACCATCTGCCCAGACTGGTCCTGCCCATCAAGTCCCTCACCCTGTGACGACTGGCGATGACAACACCCAGCAAGGTACACCACAACAACCGTATGGACCCCTCGTCCCCAAACCTGCACATGCAGTGTCAGTCAGTCAGTGTGATTCAGCAACTTAATCACGAACCACCTAATGATGTATATGGGCTACACCATAATTCAGTTCATACTGAACATTTTACAATGCTCTTGAAACTGAACTCACAAATTACAATGCTCTCTCTCTCTCTCTCTCTCTCTCTCTCTCTCTCTCTCTCTCTCTCTCAAGCAGTCTATGAATTATCCTACTGCCTTTGCCTGGAGAACTATGTCATTTGCTCTTCCTCAGCTTACTTGACCCCCTCTTGCCTTGAGCAGCTGAGTCTTTCACGATTAGTTTTCACTTGTGTACATCAACGGCAGTAGAGATCAGGTCTTTGTTTCAAAGGACTCTCAACTGCAGGGGCAGACATTCAGAAGCTGGAGATTGCCTCACGTTGTCTGTAGAAGCCGTCCCTTTGGAGTGAGTCCCTTCTCTGTCCTCTCAACAGGGCCTTCTTCTTCGTTCGTGGGCTGCGACTCACACGTTCACCCGTGCACGAGTGGGCTTTTACGCATATGACTGCTCCCCCCCCCCTCCCCCCGCCCTCCATGTCGGTAGTCATACTCCGTTTTAGGCGAGATACATACCGGGTATGTTCTTTTATCCATAACCCACCAAACGCTGACATGGATTACGGGATCTTCAACGTGTGTATTTGATCTTCTGCATGCGTATACACACGAACAGGGTTGAGGCACTCGTTGGTTTGCACATCTGTTGACCTGGGAGATCGGAAACATCACCCTTTACCCACCATGTGCCGTGATCGGATTCGAACCCGGGACCCACAGATTGAAAGTTCCAACACTTTAATCACTCGGCAGCTGCGCCAGTCCTATAAAGGGCCAAGTCATCTGAGACACCAGTGGCTGAGGTCAGACTTCAGGAGTTTGGTTCACTGATGTTTGGAACCTTGTCTTATAGACAGCTCAAAGTTGCGTCAGAGACAACGCAGATGGATTAGGTTCAGTGTCGTCACACGGCAAGTCCATGTTTTGCTGCCATAGACTATGTACTTGGTGTGAGCACACGTGCCGGGTAGATCTTTAGTTCAGTGTTTTCTGTTGTATGCTTTTTTTTTTTAAGCAGATGTGGTGAAACGTATATGGGTCAGTCTGCACGCTTTAACAACTCCTTGAAAATGAAACTGACAGACTCTTGTTGATTTTCTTTTTCTTCTTCCATCATTGTGACAATGGAATTCAAGTATTTAAAGGTTCAAGAGTGAAGCCCCCGATGGAGATGAAAGGTTGACATCCTGATCCATGACCTCAGTATTCTGTACGCCGGTGGTAAGGCAGAAGACACGAGGGCCTCGTACAGTCTGTTTTACACGCATTGGGGTCTTTTCCGCTTTACAGGTGTCGGTATTTCCAAAATAAAGCGTTCTCCATTCTGCTTGCTGTGTCGTGATCTACAACTGCTGAGATCGGATGGACAATAACAATACTCGGCAATCTTTCTGGCATTAAATATATCGATTGGGTAGATATTTTCACTGGTTACAATTTTTTCTTATAAAACTGTTGGTCTTTGATCTCAGGATTTAAGCAGCGACATGGCGCGTATGTACAATGTTGACAAACCTTGAAGTAGTGGATAGGTGAAGAATAGTGATATTCTCAGAACTTTTTAACTCTCTCCATACGAACGGCGAAAGAGAAGACGTTAACAGCGTTTCACCCCAATTACCACCATCAAAATATTGCAAGCGGAAGGCACTTATACTGAAGAGGTGAATGTTGACAAAGAATACCACAATTCTGACGACGGAAGCTAAAGGTTGGGTCATTCAGACACCCACTGGACATCCGCGGGGTCTGTGTAGAGGAGAAGAGGGGACTGGCCGTACTGAGTGAGTTAACAGTAAGGAGATAACTGAGGCAAGCAAAGAGTTCTCCAAAGCTTTTTTAGGGTGAAGACAAGGCTTCAAGAACTATGGCCAGCAGCCAGTTTTAGTGAGGATTCAGGGTGTAAATAGTGGCAGCAGGAGCTCTGGCTAGTCACCAGCTCAGTTAAGAGGAATTTAAAAAAATTCTTTGGGATTTTGACCGTCTGCCACGCTCAGTACGTCATGTTCATCCACTACAATCTGGAACCGTTGATGAGCTCCTCAACTGCAGGAATGTCTGCCCGACTCAGGAAACCCATGTTTCAGTACACACGATTTCAAGTAGTGACCGGAGGACCTCAAAACACACACACATTATGTATATGTATATATGCATGTATGTATGTATTATATGTAGGTACACACAACGACAATCAGATACACACAAACACACGCAAACCACTGACCTGTAATACATAGCGTAGCAGAAGTAGACGATGTAGAAAAGCAGGAAGAGGATGGCAAAGAAGTGGCCACCCAGTTTGTCGTTGATGAAGCCCAGCACCTTCCTCAAAGCTTGCTGAACGTGAAGGACAACACGACCCACGAACGTTGAGTTCTTCAACCTCCCCTCCTCATCCTCATCCTCACTGGGGTCGTCAAATGGGTCGTGGTCATCGTCAGGCTGGTGGTCAAGGAAAGGGTCGTCCGATTCGAATATTATGTCGGTGTCTTTTTCATTGGTGACTGTGGGCAGTGGAGGTTTCTGCTCCAAAGGCTTCGGGGCATTGTTTTGGTGTTTGTGGGTCGAATCCATTACGGGGAGGATTATTACCGCTCTGTCTGCCTGCGAAAGGAACACATATAACGGAACTGATTCACACTATCTAAAAATCATTTCTGTGTGCCATTGTAAATAATCCAGGGTCAATAATTAGTGCCAGGACCAGGGCAAATTTTGTACTTTTGCGCACACACACACACACACACACACACACACACATATATATATATATATTGAATGTCCCATAGCCTTTCACAGCCATCGGGGCAGTGAATTCATTACCAATGTGTCCAGGGCTCGGCATAGGAAGGCGGGACCCAATCCTCTCCTTCCGCCGTTTTAACCTTCCCCAAACAAGTCAGGTCCCCATTCACACCTTGGTGGAGTGAGGAAAATTGGAGTAAAGTGCCTTTCCCAAAGACACAACACCAGTCCGAAAAGGGGGATCGAGCCCTGACCACTGGATCAGTTATCCAATGCCTCACCGATTCTACCACGGCTCCTCTGATTACACACACACACACACACACACATATATATTTGTCGAAGTGTTTGCCTTGTTCTTTCGGATGATTTTTGTGCATGGTCAGTGCATTTACACACGCGTGCGTGCGTGCGTGCGTGTGTGTGTGTGTGTGTGTGTGTGTGTGTGTGTGTGTACATGCACTGACCATGTACAAAAAAATCATCCAAAAGAACAAGAACAATGCAAACACTTCGATTCACATAACATTGAGTACCACACTGTCAATGACCAGAAAGACGTATAGCAATAAGGATAGTAGACAGTAAATGTCATTTTTATGCTTTCTTTACTGGCTGTCATGTGTGTTGACAAACAACGCGAGTCTATGTTGTTGTTTGTTTTTGTTTTTTTGCTGTTCGAGTGTATGTATGTATGTATGTATGTATGCATGCATGTATGTATACCTCTGTGATAAACTGAAACAAATTCATTTCTCCGGAAATACTTTGTCGACACTAAATTTGGACTGGAATAAAAACAAAATAAGTTCTTTCCATTCATTATGATTAGATTGATAATGTACTTCTGGTAATGCCACGATAATTAAGTTCCGAATTAGTATATGAATAATAATAATAATAATAATAAAAAGTTTCCACTGTCATTTTATTTCTACTCTTTTTTGTTGTTGTTTTGTCCCATATATCGGAATCTACATTTCATTGAGAGGATGATTTGTGGAAAGGTCTCACCACATACACCACAATGTCCACGAAAGATCATCTAGATCAGCGGATCTACTTCGCCTTTCGATCTATGCAGCGTGTGTGGAGTGATTTTTTTCTCTCCAGTGTTTGGGTCCAGCGTCTTTTAACTACAACTTATCATTACGTATGCGCGCTTGAAACATTTTCTAGTTTCTGAATGGCAATCATTTGTAGAGATGCATTCGTAGTCTGTTACTGACGGTGTTTATGATGTTGTTAAAAATATAGACAGATACTGAAAGTTATGTGTGTATGTATGTCTGTGCGTGTTCTAAGTTATTCTCTCCCTTTATCACACACACACACACACACACACACACACGCTGTTACATCTAATCACCACAAACACTCCGTAAACAAAACAACGGACCTGACACTATATAAACTGAAGAGCAAAGGCCAAATGACACACATACGTCCCCACAGTCTTGAAGAAAGAAGAACCCAACTTCTTAAAAAAAGAAGAAGAAAAAAAAAGATATTCTAAATCCCCTTCAGTTGATCTCATAGTTTAATTCTCAACGGATACCAAACGATTTGTCATCAACTCCCGCTTCCAGTCGCAGAGTTCATTATAACTCCAGTTTATCATTCATAAATATCGCGTCGACGATTTGTATTTCTGTTCCAAGATTCATCACACTTTGGTAGTCTTTACTACAACAGTCTGTGATTCATATTTCACAATAATCCGACAGTCTCTGATTCACCACCTGTCGATTTACTCATCAGTTCAGCTTCTTCTTGGTTAATCATTTCAGTTAGCATTTGCCTACCGTACGGCGTCATCTCACATACACATGTCGGACCACCCCTCTCAACATCGGACTGCCTTCATCAGCAACAAGGAGGGCAACACCAGACGTTCCCTCAGATCAGGTTCAGGTTCAGGTTCAGGTTAGGGGCTGATGTTCCACCAGCGACATCAAACGTAGCCCCAGTGCTCTCTGGCACCCAGAACTGAGAAAAGCTGAATTGGAAACAACCGTTCTTCAGAATAAGACACCACCACATGTCAAGAACTCTGGACATTCTCCTCTGGAAACGCATCTCCCAATCTCCCAAGCAGTTAACTAAAAGTGACGTCAAAAACAAGATGACGTCATCAGACAGAATGACGTTCAACCTCACTGGGACGAACTTCGAGGTGAGCACCTCCACTTTCCAGAAGTTGAAAGAGCTGAGTGACAAAAGCAGGATGCTCATCGAGGAAGCCCAGAAAACCAGCCAAGTATTCAACTTGACATTCATATAATAAAATGTTTTTTTCTTCCCCAATGAAGCAATTAACAAAATTTTAACTTCAGCCAATGAAAATCAACTATACATACAAAACAACACAGGGTCCATTGCTTGAAGCCAAAATCAACCAAAACCCCACAATGTCAAAACAAGAAATACCAAATGATGCTAACGCATCCGTCACATTTATTCATTCATTTATTTGTTTATGCGTTTTTATGGACTCGGACAACCAGTAGCCTTTTTTTTCGGCGTTCGTACCGAAGATACAGTCCGAGGAGATTTTTGAACAGGTTTTGATATTGCAGTCTGTGAGTTTAGCGCACACCTCATGTCAGCCTGACTTGAGTCACGGAGAAGCCGACATCATGACAGAAATGTTTGAGTTGGAGAATGCATCCAATCCGCCGATCATAATTTTGTCGAAAGAACTGGTCTTATGCGGAGTGATTATTGTGTATATAATGCCAGGAAATGCAGCTGGCGATTTTCTTACGATTTATGGAATCCGGAAAGTCATGATATGAAGACAGGGAAAGTGTGAAACAGATCTATATCATTATCATGATCGAAAAACAATGAATTGCTGTACACTGTGGGCAGCTCAAGATAGGAATTTGTTCCAGTTCCAGCACACAGTTTTTGGTTTGATTAACACTTTTTTGATAGGGAGCAAAAAAAAAATACGATTTGGGTCGATATATGCAAGTACTGGTTAGCCACTGCCGCCCCTCCTCTCCTCACTCCCCTTCCTGCTAGTACAGGAATCCCGGTCCCGGCGCCTGGTGGGTGGTGGAGAGTTTTACAATCTACCAGGTCAAGATATGTGCAGACCTGAAAGTGCGTGAATCCCCTTCCTGTGCATGCGCATGCAGAAGATGAAATACGCGTGTTGCATATCCCGCGTAATCCGTGTCAGCGTTCGGTGGGTTATGGAAACAAGATGATACATGACATGCACCCCACCCATCCCCTAAAAATGGAGTATGGCTGCCTACACTGCTGAGGTAAAAACGGTAAGACAGTCTAAAGCAGTTGAACAGGTGCAAAAGAGAGCAACTAACTTGATACCAGAGTTAAGAGATTTGGACTACCAAAACCGTTTGAGACAACTAAACTTGCATTCACAAAAATACAGAAGATATAGAGGAGACATGATACAAGTATTCAAGATAATTAATAAAATGGTTGACACTGACCCCTGCACCTTCTTTTCTACTAACAAACTCCATGTTACCAGAAGTTCAAATACTAACCTTTTCACAAAATTTTGTAGAACAAATCAAGTTTTCTGTTAGCTTTAGAGCAGTTAAAGGATGGAATGCACTGAACAATTCAACAAAAACAGCTAAAACTATTGACCAGTTCAAGAATCTTCTAGACAATGACTCTAAATCATTAATAAAACCATTCGATTTTGATGAATGAACATTTTTAAAAATTCATACGCATGCACGCAACCCTAAACTATTTCTATATTAAGAAGGGGCGTTGAAAAGCCAAAAAGGCTTTAAAAAAAGTCCCAAATTCTGTACCTGTACCTGTACCTGTAAAAGCCCACTCCTGTTTACGAGTGAACATGGGAGTCACAGTGCACGAATGAAGAAGAAGAAGTAGAAGGATCATGAGAGGCGTGAAGACTTTGCCTCTTGTTTGATTATATTTCTTTGTATCTTTCTTTCTAAATGTAGGTTTCATTTTTCTTCTTCCTTTCTTTCTTTCTTTCCTCCATGAGCCTTCCTCATCGCTTTCGTGATTTCTTTCTTTTTTCTTCCCTTCCTCCGTGCCCTTCTTTCTTTCTGTAATCTCTTTGCATGCTAGTCTTATACAATTAAGTCAGACAGAAACATTAATCGGAGTGAATTAAAGTGTAAACTGAAGACAAAAAATACACACAAACAAAAACATAAAATGTTGGTCAGTCCGGACGAATTTGGCCGTTCGGTTTCCACATTTTCACACACACACACACACACACACACACACACACACACACCACACACACACACACACACACACACAATGTCTTCAGAATACCAAGTACCTTCTATGAGTTCGAATGTACACATAGGACTATGCAGCGCAGCTCCCAAGACAGAGACTATTCACACAGCAGCGGAGCGAAAAACACAAACACCTGTCGCTGTGCAAAGCCACCCTCTCTGTGACCGATTGCGCTGCGTACACTGTCGTGTCCACCACACGTCGCTTGCCTGCATGATGGGTTCCCCCTTCATCCTCCATCCCATGCCCTTACCACATTTGTTTAAGGCAACACCCGTAGTGAGACATAATTTTTGTGAGGACATAATCGCAACCTCATATGGCATGGAAAATCTTTGACAGGTGTCTTCGTGAATGTGCATATATTTTGGTCTTGTAGAAAACGTCCATTCGCTTTCTTAATGTTATGCCATGAGTTGGTTTTGGTGATAGTTGAAACCGAGCATGTTCTCGATACCATGAGGTCGCAGTTTTTGCTTCAGTAGTACTTGTATTTCCACCCAGAATCTGAACGGAAATATACAATACAATAAAATGGGTTAATGGAGTTTTTTGTTTTTTGCTTTTACAAAAGGCGTATTTATCGTTTTCTTCCGTATCCAGTAGCTTTTTAGCACATAGGTTATGACCAGTATTATGTAATATATTCTCATTTGAAACTCTTTAGTTTACTTCTTTGACTTTATCAGTAATTCTAAGATGAGTGTCCCAATCTAATCCACTATGAACAAAGTCGTACAACAGCATCAAAATTCAAATTCAATTCATTTCAAAATACTTTATTGTCTGCTGCAACCAAAACAGAAATTTCTCTTTCGGCTCACTTAAAATACCCGCCAGCAAATATCAAAGAGAAAAAAACCAAAAAAACAAAACAAAAAAACAACAACAAAAAAACAAAACAAAAACAAAAACACGAACAACTGACACACCCTTCACTGATCAATATGCACACATCAATTATTATGTAAAAAGAAAAACATGTGGGTAAGATACTATTACATTATAATTTAGAGTGAAACAACTGTGTTGTGTGTGTGTGTGTGTGTGTGTGTGTGTGTGTGTGTGTGTGTGTGTGTGTGTGTGTGTGCATGCATAGGTATGTGTGTGCGTACGCGTGTGTGCGTGCGCGTGTGTGCGTGCGCGTGCTTGTGTAAGAGAGTGTGCGGGCACGCGTGCGCGCGTACTGTTCATTTGAATCATCATAAAAAGGAAAATATTCAGTAAGTTGATTATAACATTTAAACAGACAAATGCTCATCAACAAATAACGAAAAACAAGGAGGAGGAATTTTTGTTTAATGTCCCGTCACACATAACGGTGATTGAAGACATTTTGTTAAAGTATTTATGAATACATTTGAGTTTTATCGGTTAGAAGGGGTGGGAGATGTGAATGAATGGAGGGTTGGGGGAAACTGGGCAAATGAGGGTGAAATGAGGGTGGAATTTGAAAAAAAAAATCTAAATACAATTACAGGAAATTACTTAACGGACTTCGTAAAAGAGAAGTCGTTAAACTGACATGCGAAACAGCTGATAATGAATGCAAAAAGTCAAAAACATCAATGTTCTCAGTCACTTTTCGTGTACATAAGGCTTCATCAAGCTACAGTCAAAAATTATATGCTTAATCATCAGGTTACTAAAGCATATGCACTTGACATTAGAACAATACTTTTATTTTGGTCCGTAATGAATTTGATAATAAATAGTCTGGGAGCTAAACTCAGAACTGGTCTGCGAATCGGACCAAAGTCTGAGAGATTCAACTGACGAGATTTTAGACTTGAATTCAAGCACCTATAAAAGTATCTTTCTAGTATATTGCTTATTTCCTTGTATGACAATGGGCAATATACTTTTATACTATCTATATGATTCTTTGCTCCCCTTTTTGCTGCCCTGACTGCTTGGTCGTTATAACGGAATCCAGTGTGGGATGGTATCCAACAAAAATCAACATTTGTACTCTTCACAAATAGGGAGTGCAATAAATACCTAATTTCAAACAATAAATCTTCTCTTTGATTATTCTCAAAAAGGAGCAAACTTTTTAAAACAGATTGAGAATCAACACAAAATAGGATATTACTTACTATCATTGGTATATCAACAAGATCATTTAAAGCCGTAAGGATGGCCGCCAATTCAGCTGTAAAAATTGAATGTCCCTTACCTAAATGATATGATTTTTCTGTTTTCAGGTCAGGAATGACAAAACCAGACCCTGAACTACCATCACCCAGGACCGAGCCATCAGTGTGAACTTTTAAATGATAATCAAAATTTCCTTCTAATTCAATTCTGACAGATGCTGCTATTATATGTGGAGATTCTCCTTTTGTTGCGTCAGAAGCACATATGTTGACGTTTGCTTTTGTTAACTCCCAGGGAAGGACATCACACGCACACATGAATTATCATGTAAAAAAACAACAACAAAATTACATTTAAAGATAAAGTGAAACATTTCAGTGATATAAAAGGAAACTTTTCATTAAGATAATTATAGCATTTAAGACCCAAGTGAAATGAATATAGACAGATGACCAATAAGCACTTCCCATACAGCTATGCAGACATCAATCATCATATGAAAAGAAAATTAAGACAGATTTAACTTTAAGACATGAAATCACAGTTGAAAGGTCAAAACCGCCACCAAGATTACAAGCATGCAAAACCCCTTTCACACCCCTCTGCGGCAAAACAATAACACTGAGCGCGCGCGCACGCACGCACACACACACACACACACACACACACACACACACACACACACACACACACACACACACACACACACACACACACACGTATCTATCCCCTCTTCCCCTATACCCCCCCCCACCCCCTACCCTCACTTCTTTCTTTACACATGTATGCATGCATGCATATAGGGAAGAAAGACAACTGTCATCAAAACAATAAACAGATCACAGGCAATGGAATAAAAACATTATTTGAACGAATCATTTATCACAGCAACAGAAGCGGCAAATGATTTTTGTACACATTCTTCTTTGCAAGAGGGATTTTACGTCGTCTACCAGAAGGAAGTTTCTGAAAGACAGAGTTAAGTGGATGAGTGGAATCATTAAACCTTCGGAGTGCTTTTCTGCTAAGAGTGGACTGGAAAAGGGTGTTCAGTTGTTGCTGGGGCTTGGTTATGATTTCGCTGGCCAGGGTTACAACTCGTCGTAATTTGTTTTTAACTTGACAGTCAGATTTCCAAACCAGGCCACAATGCCGAAAGCCATGACACTTTCTGTCAGACTTCTGTACACCAACTCAAGTATGTGTGAACTAACATTTTAAACTTCTTAATTTTTGCAGTAAAAAGAGTCTCTGGTGCGCTTTCTTGGTAGTGGCATCAATATGTTCACTGACTGTGACATTGTGGTCAACTATTGTCCCTAGATATTTAAAACTGTCCACTATCTCCACATTTTTCAGATCTATCATAACTGGATTTTGTGTGTGTATGTCCCTTTCACTGCCTAAAATAAGTTCTACTATTTTCTCCACGTTCAGTTCGAGAAAGTTATCTTTTAAGAAAGAGTTTATGACACTAAATTCTAACCCCTCCCACCCCCCCCCCCCCCCCAAAAAAAAAAGAACTGTGCAATTGAAAACTCGTTTTTTTAAAAGACCAACTAAAGCCATGTCGTCAGCATATTTTACAAGACTGAGAAAAAGGACTGAAAACCTGATGTCATTAATGTAGAGGTAGAAAAGCAAAGGGGTAAAACACAACCCTGGGAACTCCAGTATTCACAGTAATATTTTCAGACATTATGTGTCAGCCAGAACTGACATTCAGACAAACACGCTGTGGACGATCGCATAAAAACTGTCAAAAATAGGTCAGGTTTTACATCTAGGTCGAAAAGTTTCCTCACTAAAAATATGATGTTGAATGATATTAAAAGCAGCGGACAGATCCATAAAAAGTACCCTAACAGATGTTTCAGAATTGTCCAAATGACGTCCGATAAGATCAGTTAAAGAAATCCACACCTCGTCTAGCCCTGTACGCAAACTGCAAATGGATCCATGCGATCAGCTACACATTTCAGTAGGTATCCATAGACAACTCTTCTCACACATTTTGCAATGACAGTTGTGAGAGCCACAGGGCGTAAATCTTTCATTTGCACAGCACCAGATAACTTTGGCTATGGAACAATAGTTGTCATCTTCCATAAGCGGGGCATAAAATGATCATCTAAAAGAAACTGGAAAACACGTGTAAAAACTGGACCAAGTTGGTCGGCGCAAACTTTTAACAGCGACCTGACAGTCCGTCTGGTCCGGGCGCTTTGTTTGGGTTGACACGTGAAAAACACCACAGGACAGAAAATATAAATTACTGTGTTCTGACAGCGTAAACCGAGTACGGGAGTACAGAATGCTTGTCGAGATTGAGATGGAGAGAGTGAGAGCGGAGGAGAGAAAAGTCAGAGACCGTGACCAACACACACACACACACACACACACACACACACACAGAGAGCGAGAGTGAGCGAGCGAGAGATAGACAGAGAGATAGATGGATAGATAGATAGAGGAGAGAGAGAGAGAGAGAGAGAGAGAGAGAGAGAGAGAGAGAGAGGAAGAGTCAAAGCCAGGCTGAGAAGGAGACAGACAGAAAAAATACACGAATATTATGATTGAATATTTTAGACACCAGTACAAAAAACAACAACAACAAACAAACAAGTAAACAAACAAATGATAAATCTCATCCCCAAACCACATGCCGCTGGCTTTCTTCGTAAGCGTTGCGCCGTGATTTGACCTGTCATGTAGTGCTGCGTTGCACTGGGTTGCCTTGTTGGCATAATGTGCATCGCATAACACAAATCTTGTGACAGGAAATCGTTCAGATCGTGTCACAGAATTTTCTCGGTTCAACATTTGGGATGCTGTCCCCGAAATGAGCCTGTAGCTGCAGTGTTGTCCCTTTCAGATTTGTTTTGTCTGCATGAGTGCGTTGTTATTTGTCTGCACGACCGTGTAATGTTGCTTTGTCATGGTTCAGTGTGTTGTACACAACTGTCAAACCGGTCTTTCAGTCGTAATTTATGTTGCTACATGTTTACACTTCTCCACAGAAAATTGACGCATGTGTGTGCACATAAGAGAAATAGATTCAAGTGAATAGTTTCAAGGAGATACCAAAACACACGGACTAATCCATCAAAGCTTTTACCACAATTGTTTTCTTTTTCTTTTTTTTTTTTTTAAGCGGCGAGGGTTGGGGCCAGGTGGCGGGGGAGAGGGGGTTGGGGAGAGGGAGGAAGGGGGGGGGGGGGGGGGGGGGGGGGCAGGAGATTGGGAGATAGGGAAATGAGTGACCTAAAGACATAAACACAAAGTGCTTGTCAGTTCACCAAGCGCAAAAGAAGAGAAAAGAACAGGGGTAGTCAAACCGTTCACATGAAGATGTCAAGGAGGTATTGGGACTGTACTGGTGGGTGTGCAGGCACAAAATTACACAAGAAAACGTTACAAATACTTATTCACACGTACACAAAACCAAAAAAAAATTAGATAAGCAAACCCACATAGGCATAGACACAGAGAGGGAGACGGGTGGACAGCACAGGTGGAGCAAAAGAGTTGCGCAAATGACTAAACAAAACCAAACAAAACCAAAACAGATACTGTATCAGTGAAGATTTTTTTTATCACCTGGAAATTAACCTGCTGGCAACATACACTAGCCAGTATATGAACGGTTCCGTCAAAAAAGAGGATTCAGCTACCTGGCTTCTGATGGTTCATTTCTTAATTTGTATTTGTATTACTTTTTTTTATCACAACAGATTTCTCTGTGTGAAATTTGGGCTGCTCTCCCCAGGGAGAGCACGTCGCAACACTACAGCACCATCCATTTTTTTTGTATTTTTTCTGCATGCAGTTTTATTTGTTTTTTCCTATCGAAGTGGATTTTTCTACAGAATTTTGCTAGGAACAACCCTTTTGTTGCCGTGGGTTCTTTTACGTGTGCTAAGTGCATGCTGCACTCGGGACCTCGGTTTATCGTCTCATCTGAATGACTAGCGTCCAGACCACCACTCAAAGTCTAGTGGAGGGGGAGAAAATATCGGCGGCTGAGCTGTGAATCGAACCAGCGCGCTCAGATTTTCTCGCTTCCTAGGCGGACGCGTTACCTCTAGGCCATCACTCCACATTTTTTTTTGTTTGCACACACACACACACATACACACACACATACACACACACACACACACACACACACACACACACAGAGTTTGTAATGAGTTGCCACAAACGACGTGTCCATGAAATTTTATGCCACCCTTTGAGGTGGTGTTTGATATGATTTGCATGATTTGTTATCGGTTTGTTGTTGCTATTGGTTGCCGTCTCATTTGGATGGTTTTAATGCAGGTGGAGTTCGTTTTGTTGAGTGCATGAATATAAGCAAGAGACGTGAAACCCAGATTTCCTGAACGACACATGCAAGATCTGTGCGACAGTCATTCTGTGTCCTTTTTCTGTGGGCATATCTCATATTCCTCCAAACACTCTCATTACTTCACTATTCAATCTGAACCCGTTAAAATCGAACATGGAGTCCCACAGGGATCTGTTTTAGGCCCAGTCCTCTTCACACTGTACACTGCTCCTCTCGCTGAAATTATCAACGGCCATAATGTCAGTCATCATTCTTATGCTGATGACATCAACTCTAGAAGAGTGATACCCCTGAAAAATTGTCGTCGCTCTTGCAAGAAACATCCAACTGCTTCCTGGACATACAAAACTGGATGACTCTAAACAAGCTACAATTGAATGCGGACAAAACTGAAGCAATGATCATAGGAACAAAACAAAAACTCTCTTCCATCATAACTCACACAATCAAACTTGGCAGTACATCCATCCCTCTTTCCAGTTCAGTCAGGAACCTCGGCGTTGTCCTTGACAACACACTGTCCATGCAAAAATTTATGTCAGACATGTCAGTCCTGTTACTGTCAATTGCAGCGCATCAGTTCCGTCCGGAAATATCTGTCCACTGATGCAACATCTAGACTTGTCGTTTCACACATTCTCTCTCGCCTTGACTACTGTAACTCTCTATTGTCTGGTTTGCCTGCTTCATCCATTCAGTACCTTCAACGCATACAAAACTCTGCTGACCGACTCGTTCTCAGAAAGAAAAGATCTGAGCACATCACTTCTCTTTTGAAACATCTCCACTGGCTACCTGTCTCATACAGAATAAAGTACAAGATCAGCACTTTATGTCATAAATGTATTCACAAATCTGTCCCATCCTATCTCTGTGGCTGCCTTCATCTCCACACTCAATACCGCTCTCTACGATCGGCTTCGGATCCACTCTGTTTACGCATACCCAGATTCAAACACTCGACTGCTGACCGCCGTTCTTTTTCTGTCTCTGGGCCTTGCAGTTGGAATGAACTTCCGCTTTCTCTTCGTCAGGTTTTCGAACTCAGCTCTTTCAAGTCTGGTTTTAAAACCCTCTTCCCTAGACAGCCTCTCTTCCCTACCTCTTCCTTGTCTTGTCTTGTTTTCTCTGACCCCTGGAGTGTTTGAGGATTGTTTACACTCCTTTGACCTTAGACTGAATAAATAAAGTTCCCCCCCCCTCTCTCTCTCTCTCATTCATGTCAATGAATACGCCAGTCATTTACATGTAGCAGAACGGTCTGCACTGTGTGGGTTTAGCTTTGTAGAGTGATTGATATACACGTGCTCTCACGAAGATAACAAACACAGGTGGATTGTCAGTTCATCATTTATTTCATCGTGAATTCATACTGTGTTCCAAAAGAAAACCGGAGAAACCCCAAGAATGCGAAGATAACAACATAGAGAAAAGCAAATTGCAACATAATAATAAAACAAATACAAAATTCTTTTCTCACCTGTTTCAAGCAACGATTCCAACTCGTAACCATTTCCACAAAAACACTTCATCTTCTATTTATACAGGTTATTGAAATGCACACTGTCTCAATGAAGCACTGTGACGTTTTTGACGAATACCAATTTGACGATTACAGTATCCAATCCAAAATGTCAATTTCTCTTAATAAACTGAAAATGATACGGAGATCAACTAGGGATACTGACAGAGAAATGAAAATTTAGGTTCTGCGCACTTGGGGAAATAACAAGTCTGATCTGATAATGGCTGACCAGTTTCACATAAATCCCTGGAACACTAAGTCTGGAAAGTGCACTCGAGTCCTTGCTATATATTTGTGTGTCCTGTGTGTCGGGGGTTTGCTGACTGACCTCTAAAGAGTTGCGGACGACACAGGGATGTGAGTGACCATCTCAGAATCTTCTGTGAACAAGGATACCATTAACCGACATTCTTCATTTGTATCTCCTTGCCTTCGTGCAAAATATATACCCATTGTAATGATAAGCATACACAGTGGTCACCTGATTAATGAATTCTGAATATAGTGGTATTTGAAATTATATATATATATATATATATATAGGGGGGTGTTGTGTGTGCGTATGTGTGGGTGTATGTGGAGGGCGGCTGGTATACATATACGTATGTTTGAATGCATGTTGGTTTTGTTTTTTTTTTTTTTTTTTTTTTTTTTTTTTTTGACGGGCGCAATAGCCGAGTGGTTAAAGCGTTGGACTTTCAATCTGAGGGTACCGGGTTCAAATCTCAGCAGCGGCGCCTTTTGGGTAATGGGTGGAGATTTTTCCGATCTCCCAGGTCAACATATGTGCACACCTGCTTGTGCCTGAACCCCCTTCGTGTGTGTATGCACGCAGATCAAATACGCACGTAAAAAATCCTGTAATCCACGTCAGCGTTCGGTGGGTTATGGAAACAAGAATATACCCAGCATGCACACCCCCGAAAGCGGAGTATGGCTGCCTTCATGGTGGGGTAAAACCGGTCATACACTTAAAAGCCCACTCGTGTACATACGAGTGAACGTGGGAGTTGCAGCCTACGAAGAAGAAGAATGTATGTTTGAATATATGTATGCAGTGTGTGTGTGTGTGTGTGTGTGTGTGTGTGTGTGTGTGTGTGTGTGTGTGTGTGTGTGTGTGTGTGTGTGTGTGTGTGTGTGTGTGTGCATTTTCTTCGTAAAAACAACGACAAAAAACATGTGTTTTGTAAAGCACCAAGAGTAGATTTCTGGATAGTGTGCTATATCATCATTATTATTACCATTATTATTATTACTATCATTATCATCATTATCGCGTGATGTATGTTTGTCGAGAATAAGATTATCTTCGAAATTTTATGTTTTGTTTTTATAATATTTGTAATGTTTGTTGTAAAAGAATAGCTTTCGACAGGAATATGAACGTCAACTACGCACTTTCCCTAAAATAGCACATGGATCAGTCCGCGTGCTTTGACACCGCCATGAAACTGAAACTGAAATGATAAGACAAGCCGTAACCCCCCCCCCATCCCCCCTCGCCCCCCCCCCCCCCCCCCCCCCCCCCCCCCCCCCCCCCCCGGACACCCCCCACCCCCCAAAAGGGGAAAAAAAGTTTTAACAAGACATACGCAACCACACCACAATGACCCACAAACAATACCAACATGTAACTCACCAGCTACATCAGTAACTGGGAAAACCCAACACCATAAGATACAACTTAAACGCACCAAACGCTGCTCCCAAGGAAATGATTCTTGGTGATCACCAGCAATTCCTGGTCGATAAACACTCAGATGATAACAAACAAGAGGCATAGTGTTTCGCGTTTTATCCAGAAAAGGAATCATGAGAAGAGAAAAAAAAATCTTTAAAAAGTGTTCTGTATTGAATATGATATAGAAAATAAGCTTGCGAGAAAGAGAGAGAGAGAGAGAGAGAGAGAGAGGCAAGCAAGCAGGATCGATCAATGTATGTTCAGTTCCGAAACAAGCAGACAAATCCCCAATGCTGCAGCGCATCTGACGTAATTTGACTAAATGTAATATTTGAAGCAATGTTGTTGTTATCTTCTTCGTGCGATAAATAGACGTGATTGTATTGGACGTAATAATGCCGTTAAATCATGTTTTTTGTGTGTTTTATTATATCTCGATTGTTCTTTTATTTCGGCGGTAAAGGAGACGTTGCCATTGCTTCCAGCACATTGCAACACACGCTAGATCTCTAGATCTGCACGAACCAGTCTACACCTGGCTGAAAGAAAGAATCGATTTAGTTTTTCTTTTATGTTCGTTCCAGTTAATTCAGTGTCCACTTCAGAATATCTGTATGCAGAAAACACGTCGATGGTGTAGTTAGTATCACTGTATGTGTTCTGTCCAGAATTTGTATTTCCTTCCTTTTAATTGTGAACAAGTAAAGTTAGGTCATGTATTCTTGACCAAACACAACTTACCTTCTAGTAAGTCAGTGGGAAGCGGTTTTTTGTTGTTGGAATTTTCGGATTTTGGAACGAATATCAACGAAATAAACCGTTAATGATCCGGAAATACAGCTAAATTCGGGAAACTTACAACCTATTATTGGTATGACTGTGAAAATTTTTTCATACTATGTTCAAGCCAAAGTTTGTATTGGCAGACAATGTATTTCCAGAGAAAATGGCAATTTAAAGTTTAACACACCCACCCACCCACCCACCCACACACACACACACACACACACACACACACACACACACACACACACACACACACACACACACGTGAGTCAAAAACGTCTTAGACATGGATGAACACATATTCAGTGTCAAAACACTGATTAAAATTGATTTGAGTAATAACATGTCTTTGCCCTATTAAGAGAATGGTATTGTTCAAAGTCACCTGTTCTGTGTGGACAGACCGATCGCCGTCGTCCGAATATAATCATATGCATACAACTGAATTAAGAGATAATTACCGACTAAACGTTTATCTCCTTGAAGTTTATTTTTTTTCTTATCATTCATACTCATAATTCCAGACACGCCTCGCGCCTCTAAACCTACACTCAGCTCATCACTTTGAGTTCGGTTGTCTGCATTCAGAAACCGTTTCACTGAAAGTAAGAGTACTTTTTCTGTCGCTATTTTCCATTGCCCATATTTCTGCTTCAAACTAGGGCTGAACTTAAAAAAACAAATAACATGACAAATACACTAAACGAGCTACAATCTAATTTATACAAAATATGTAGCATTATAATTACTGCTTCCGTTGCTTTGTCAGCTATGTCTTGACATGCGAAGTTGAAAATGAGTCTTGTTGAAAACTAAATATTAAAGTACTTAAACGCACTAACTGTAGTTATTCTTTCATTTCCATTCGACCATCTTTTATTTCTTGCCAAATACCCTCACGAACAAAAGTCGTTTTATCCATATTCACTTTTAAAAGCAAAGAACTTGCAGCAGTATACAAACTGGTTAGTTGTTGCCGTAAAACTATTGTTGTTGAGAGTGAGAATGAATGAATGAATGAATAAATGAATGTTTTATTGCATTCAGGCCATAGACATCATTGCATTGGGATGCTGGGAAGGGGGACGTGATGACAATAGCATTCCATTGACATTCTGATGAATATTAGAAATTATCCAATACTCTGACATTGATGTAACATCAACACCGATTTTGTACAGGATTGGTATAAATATATCCCGTAATGTCAGATATATATTCATCATTTTACTGAAATGGATTTTCATACCACATTTACCATCACACACGTGTCTAGAAATGTTCTTCTTCATTGATTAGTTATCGCTTCTTGTCTGCGATTAATTGAATGAAAAATATATTTTGCTACAGAACAAGATCGTTTTTTTTTATCTACACCTTCCAGCAGAATGTTAATCTGAACATTGACATACAAACTAAGAAACTTTTTTTTTTCTAAGATCGACATACAAAGGACATGCATATATAAAATGATTTTCATCCTCATTCACACTATTACAAAATGGGGAAAACATTGAGACAGAGAGAGAGAGAGAGAGAGAGAGAGAGAGAGAGAGAGAGAGAGAGAGACAGAGACAGGGACAGAGAGCTAATGTCACTAACTGATATCGTGTGTAACAAAAAGTGTCTTGCTCCTTGGTCTTCATATATACAAGTTTGTCTTGACCTCAACAGGATGTTATTGTACCTTGTCGGGTACATGTTGCACCGACATGGCGGTGCACAAACAGTGCACATATCCACAGAAAACTTTCTGAGGGTGTCTTGCACACTGGGCTGAGGGCAGTTCACTGGAGATCAGCCAGTAAACCTGCAAAACACAGATCATCATAATGTTGTAACGAGTGCGGCTGATTCACAGTGTGTGTGTGTGTGTGTGTGTGTGTGTGTGTGTGTGTGTGTGTGTGTGTGTGTGCGTGTGTGTGTGTGCGTGTGTATGTGTGTGTGTGTGTGTGTGTGGATCGGGGGTGCGTGCATGCGTGTGTACGTACGTTCATTTTATTGTGTATTCGAGCGTGTGTGCGCGCGCGATATGGCTGCGTAGATATGCCTGTCTGTTTTTCAGCTGTTCTACGTTTACTACGACTTAAAACATCACCCACAACTAGACAGAATGGAGAACAAGGGAAATGAGGATGGGATGAGGAGAGGAGGCGAGGATTGTGTTTCTCTATCAGAGTCCCAAACATCTATATTAAGTATATCATGGCGAGTCTTCTGATCTAAAACACACAAGCACAAACTATGATCATTACCGCAAGGAAAATCCCACACCGTTATGCCAGAGCTTCCCAAAATTCAGATGCCACTGGAGCACTGACCTGCAAAACAGCCGACCATGAAGTTGGCCAGGTTGCCGGCCATCAGAAGCGGGATGGCCATGCTGACCAGCCAGGGTCGCCGCTTGGGGAGCAGGGTGGCAATGATACTGAGAGTGATGAACAAGGACAGAGCCCCAGAAAACCCGCACAGTGAGTAGGTGGTAATAGCTTCCGACCGCCTCTGAAAAACATGGAAAGGACAAAATGACTGTCAAAACAATGCGATCCTCAAACATGACAAAAGAGGGATAGACGGAGAATATGGAGGAAGAAAAAGAACTATAGCGATGTCTTGATAATAAACCTTTTTTTTTTCATCAATCCTTTGATTATGTTGAAGGAATATGATACCTTTCCGGAATACACTAATCAAAAACATGAACAAATGAATGAATGATAACGACATGATTAAACGGTAGTCTGACATGGAGATGAAGGTAAATTCCGGTTATGTAGAGGATGACGTTAGTAGAACGAATGCGTGTTCCTCTGAAGAGTGATATTTGGGAAGGGCATGAAAGTTAAAATGATTCATAGCATGATGATCAGGTGTGCAGTTATGATTTCTGAAGTTGCCCTCAAAATGAGAATTAACTTTCGTCTTCCCAGGCATAATCCATTTGGTATTTTCCATGATTTTCTGCAAATTGAAGTCTCCACGAAAGACACCGATGTGCAACCCGCTGTGTAAGGTGGAAGGTCTAAGCAGTCTTTACTGATCAGTCTGTCTCTGGATACATATCTTCAGTTCCAATATCCTTTTCTCAGTGTAAGGTGGTCAAGAAGGTCTTCCTTGAAAAAACAACAACTAACAAAGACAACAAAACAAGAAGAAGAAGAAGAAAAAGAACATCAGCAACAACTAAGAAGACGATAACGACAAAACTTTGGTCAGTCCCCAGACAATATGGTGACTCCATGGTGCCATGAGTATCTCCTAACTTATACAGGACAATAAAATCTATTCTATTCTACAGGCATGCTGAGATTAAAACGTGTAGTCAATTGAGACAGTCTTGTCATATTAGCAAAATCCTGTCACAGTTTGAGAAATGTTTTATGTGTTTTGTTCAATGCTGTGCTCCAGGATGGTCATCACATGGACAGCCCCCGACCCCATTCTACAAATCCCGGTTTTCTGAGAGTTAGCTGCAGACCAGAAAGAGAAGTTGGATTTTGTTTCAGGATCAGAAAGCGTATTTCCCGCATTTTGAAATGGAGTACATTGTACCTGCAAATAGGATACACATGAACCATTACATCTAGGTTGCACAAGACTGGATACCAGCTCTGTGAGGTTTAGCACTAACAGTTCCCCGTGCCTTGATTTTCTACACCTTTGGAGAACCCGTACGAGGATAGCGAAAGCCCGAGATGCGTAAAAGGTACTGATATGTCCACAAGACTGAGAACTACGCCTTAGTGTGGGTCAAGTCTGTCAGAAATGTTGTTTCATTTGTGTATTGAATCGGAATGCAAACAAGTCAGTCCTGGGAATGGTCTTTATCTGTTTGAAAGCTGACTGAATTGAACCAGAATCGATGTCCCACTTTGCTTCCATGTTGACAGTATTATCGGTACCAGCAAATGTGTTGCACCAACACAAACTATTATGAATCACACACAAGTCCTAAAAACGTGCGTGTTGGTGCGAAAGGAAAATGAGCAATATGCCCCCTTGTGATCAACGCTTACTAAGTCAATCTCTAAGGTGCCTGGATTGAGAAAATTTAAATGCAAGAAATGTAATTTGCAATTCCAAGTAAGAAAATGTCATTTTTCTGTCCAATCTTAAAATCATTCATATTCACACAGTCATCCAATCAAACTTGAATCTGTGGTTCTGATCACTGTGGGCCTTTCGCACAAACAATACTACAGCAGACTGCATGCACTGCACCCATGAGTCCAGTTCTGACTCGTTCTCTGAGGATAAAGTCATACTTTGGTCAGTCCCTGTTCGATTCTATATTTTTCGTTCTTCTCCTATTTCAGCAGATGTGGTTCAGCGTATATGGATCTGTCCGCACGCTTTGACGCCTCCTTGAAACTGAAACTACTGAAACTGCCTTCTTTCACACAGCGATAATGGCATGGCTTTGGAAACTGACAAACTGTTATTCTAAATGGCTTTGGAGCAACATATGTGCACATATTCATGCTTTCTAAGCAATCCAAATAAGTTTCATTTGAATTCCATGTTCTGTTCTCCAACACGAACTCAATAATGATCGCAAAATGTAGACTTTTCCCATATGGATTTAAAACCCACTTTGAGCGATAAACAATCTTTTCCAGCAAATAAGAAAGCAAGCATAGGTTGGATGTTTGCAATGCATTCTTGCTGTGTACGTCCACACAGCAGTAGCCTTCAGATGTGAGTATATAAAACTGAGAGATACGAGCAGAGGTATCTGCTTTTGTGAATTTCTGTCTTGCCTTACTAGGAAGCGTGTGAAGTCAATGTATTTATCGTTTCAACTGAAATCGCAACGAATATTCAACCAAAATAAACACGAGCATAGCCAGAATAATATTATCATATATCTATATCAATGAAAGCATTGATGCAATATTTCATTTTAATAAAGGATCATTGAAAAATGAGTCATCTTTCTTCATGCTTGTGAGTTGCTGACAGGAGCCTGGGGCAGGAGCATGACACCCTTCCCGCCCTTCTTACCGAGATGTACCCGTCGATCAGGGTGACGTTCCACTGGTCCAGCACAATGTGGTCACCGTCATGGGTCACAGTGGCGTTAGGCAGCAGGGAATACTGCTGAAACTTGGCCCTGTTGACCGTCATCTGCGACATCTTCAGGAAGGCCACGAAGTTGGTGGTCGATATCCGTAAGCCAAACAACTTGGCGACATTCCAGCAGTCGCTCCGCTCTACGCCCATCAGGTAGGCCAACGGGTAGAAGATGTAGGACAGGATTTTCTGGGGGAGGAAGGAGATGACAAATCGAGCGTGTCAATACATTCACAGAGAGACACTTCAGTTGGTGTATTCTACTTCAGGCATCAGACCCCCTCGCCTTGCTCACCTTCAGAAACGAATGTTTTTCGAACCCAAAGGTCTTTGCTGAACACTTCCACCTAGAGCAGCAAACATCGATCGGAATTTCATTGGCTGATAGTAATATGGATCTGTTAAAGTTTCAAAATTATCTCTTCTTCCACCACTACATCCCTGCTTCGGTGAACTGAAACAAAATCTCGAAACACATTACTGGATGTACCTACACGATAATTGTACTGGGTAATAATTGTCATCAAAGTCAGGATCGGCGGATCGGATACGTTTTCCGACTCCGGACATTTTTATCATGGTATTGTCTTCTCCTTGCTCCCACTCGGAACATTTTGATCATCTTATTGTCTTCTCCGTGTGTCAAATCAGGGAGACCTTGATTGTACACGCGACTTAAGACACTGTAAAAGCGAAGCTGTTCAAACCTCTGTTAGCACTGTAACATGGGTACGAACGGCCCCCAAATGGCTAGTCATTGTCTGCATTCGTGAAAACGCAAGCTCATTTGAAATAATAAGAGCATTTATTTCCAAATGATTGCCGAAGTCTGCATCTCACTGATCCAATCAGAAACGAAAAACAAAAAAACCAAGAACAACAACCCTTCAGATGCACTTGCTTGGTGCCAGTTAGTGTAACGGTGTTGAGACCCAACACCGAATGGCAAGCACATCTATTATTCTGGACGGTCATTCGTGGACATTATGCAGTGATGCGGTCTTTGCAGAAGTCATTCTCTGAACAACACTCAGCAGTTTCCTTCGCTTCCTTTCAATCATATGTTTTTGTGAACTATTGCTTCGGTCCGCGTGCTGATGATGAGATACATAAAAGGAAGCCACAGGGGACTCTACGTCTTATCAACAAAACGACTATCTGAGCGAATGTAGATAGTTTAAGACCTTCACACTAAGAGTAAAATAACTTTTTATGCCTTGAACCATAATTATTTTCAAAATTAATGTATTGGGTGATTGACATCCATTAAAGAAAAAATACTGCTCATGGTTTGTGTCTACAGACACACATTTTAAACATAAAACATTCTAACCAAAATTTTCTGTTTTTTCCCTTCTAATTATGATGAAAAATAACAACAGGTATCAATCAATATGTCACCTCCATTGTGAGCTGCTGGACGCCGACTCTGAGGCCGAACCAGGTGAGGGTGGTGTTGATCCATTCGATGAGGGAAAAGAGGGCGAAGGCACTCACCACCACGTCAGCCACCACACCGATCACGCTGATCGCCCCTGTCTGTGCCGCCTCCAGAATGGATGAGTATCGCCTAAAAAGGAATGAAGGAAGATACCAGCCCGTATTTCCACACACACAGACACACAGACGCACGTTAAAGGCAGGTCATCTACTGATATGTAGGTCCTCATATGGGAATGAAGACCAGTTCCTGAGGAATTCAAGGTCGTCCACAGAACGCTGCATGGAACTGAGTCCTGCAAGGATGGGCCCCGTTTTCTCCGATTCCTCTTTTCCTGGATGGCGGCTGCTCCGTTGCACTCGAATGTCTTTGTGCCCTGAGTACACCATTGCTTCCACTGTGTTCTGTGTGCTTCCCAGGAAGCAGTGTCGATGCTGCAGCTTCTGAAGTTGGCCTTCAAGGTGTCTTTGTATCTACTTGAGAGGATTTCCTTGGTCACGTTGTCCTCCGTTCAGTTGTCTGTAGAGCAGCATCTTTGGAATTCTGCTATCCTCCATTCGGACAAATTGTCCTGTCCATTGGAGGAGCACACACTCAATCAACACTGGGTAGGGCACAATTCCTTTGGACCTGTAGATTGGACACTCTGTCTTACCATTTGATGCTTCAGATGTTGCGCAAGCATCATATATGGTACTTTATGTTAATGCATGTATGTATTGTTTTCTGCAATAAAAAAAGAAAAGTTAAGATTCTCATAACATTTTTTAAAATCCTGACATCAATACAGATCACCATAGACGTCTAATCGATTGGGACTCGGACCAGAGCCAAACACGTCCATAAAATCGTGGTCATTTTGATTTAATTTACCTGTTCCTATCTTCCCACCTACCCTTATATACTTTCTATCTAATTATGATTGATATATTTTTCCAATCTATCATTTATCTATTCAGAAACAGTTAACCGTTTTGCACATGTCTTTAGTCTTGCAATTTTACAAGGTTCAGAGAGAGAGAGAGGGAAGACGTACATGTCAGGCGGCAGATCCCCGCTGAAGGAGACCTTTTTGGTCTGTCGTGTCTCGGGCACCATCAGCTTGCACACAGTGAACGTGGCGGGGGCACTGATGACCATGGCCGGCAACATGAACTCCACGGGAATCTGGATGGGAGAAAATAACAGTTCTGCAGTATTGTTTCAAGCATAATTATCTGTATGCATAAGTGACTCATTTTAAAGATTTCTATGGTACAGTTTTAGGTGCAGTTTTAGAGTATATAAAATTATTATATAAGTTATTTAGTAACTGTTGAAAGATAGTGAGAAAAACAACAAAACACAGCAAAGAAACTAACAAACAAGCAAAAACCACCACCACCACCAACAACAACAACAACGATTTAGCTGATTGTCAGCTAAATGGTTATGTCCTTTGGTCTAAGGGAAGCAACGCGGTTGATTTCATTATTTCTGCTGGAAGGGTTTGCTTTTCTAGAATCTTTGACCATTCTGCTGACACAAGAGATTCTTAAAGTTCTCGGTCACGCGGCGCCGGCTGGGTAACTGCAGGGCGTATAGAGTTTCGACGGGAGCAATAGCCGAGTGGTTAAAGCTTTGGACTTTCAATCCGAGGTTCCCAGGTTCGAATCTCGGTATCGGCGCCTGGTGGGTAAAGGATGGAGATTTTTCCGATTTCCCAGGTCAACATTAAGCGGAGACCTGCTTGCGCCTGAACCCTCTTCATGTGCATACGCAAGCAGAAGACCAAATACGCACGTTAAAGATCCTGTAATCCATGTCAGTGTTCTTGTGGAAACAAGAACATACCCAGCATGCAATCCCCGAAAACGGAGTATAGCTGCCTTCATGGCGGGGTTAAAAAGGGACACACACATAAAAGCCCACCCTTACATATGTTTGAACGTGGGAGCTGCAGCCCACGAAAGAAGAAGAAGAAAAAAAAAAGTACAGACTTTCGAGTTTAAAATGTTGAATAGGTGATCTCACTTTTCTGTTTGCATCAGATGAGATAGGTTGTTCATAACTTTGGTTTTGTTAGGGTGACAGTCAGCAAATATACGGTTGCGAAGGCAGTATCCGCTTGAACGCATTGTAGCTATTTTAAGGTTCTTTCTGCGTCTGGACGTCTGCTAACTAAGATCAGATTGCCAAAGCTGCTTGCTTGAGGCAGGAAACAGTTTAGTTCCCGAGTTTGTCGATGCTATACACCGTGGGTTTTGTTTTGTTTTTGCAATTTGGACGCATTTACTTCTGGTTGTAGCCACACCGTCCCGTTTGTAGATGTCTTTTTTTTTCAGTTTAAAACCATTTTAGTTTCAGAATAAAATCACCGAATGTATTCGTTTAAAACAATTCTTAACATCAACATTAAGTTCTTATTCTGATACACATTATCGTAGAAAGTTCCTAGTTGTGGTCAGAACAGACCTTTGTTGAACACGTCACATATTGTTACTATGGCATGTTGCAGACAAACCAGCAAAGGACGCCAAGCACTATCTGTGGATGATTCACTCACCCCAATCTGTGCCAACATGGCCAGAAAGGCTCCGCCAATGGAGGCCAGGCATGCTGTGACCAGTGCGAACAGCTCGGACTTGGTCAGCCCATCCAGGTAGGGCCGGAGAGTCAGCAAAGCACTGGCCTGAAAACATAGTTGTGCAAGCATTCCTTAGCGGTGGACGACGTGCACATACATATCAGTCTATTTCTATTGCACTGAGTGTACACGAGAGCTCAGAATGCTTCATGTGTTTTAAGTCGTTCTATTCTTGATGTGAGTGCATAAATTTGTTTGTAAAGCATGGGCGCACTACAATGTTTGAATTGTATTTGCGAGTGAATGACTGGTGCGAAAGCGCTTGGATTTGTCTCTGCACAAGATTCAGCGCTATATAAATACCATTATTATTATTATTATTATTATTATTATTTAGCATATAAATGTGTTTGCAATGTATTGAGCGTATGAATTTCTTTGTAATGCACTGAGCGTACCTGCGAGCAGAATTGATTCATGAATGAGTTTCAAGTGGTTCGTTTCTTGATTCTTTCTGTTGCTTTTTGACTCACTTGTGTAAACAAAGTGAGTCTATGTTTTAACCCGGTGTTCGGTTGTGTGTGTGTGGGTGTGTGTGTGTGTGTGTGTGTGTGTGTGTGTGTGTGTGTGTGTGTGTGTGTGTGTGTCCGTGGTAAACTTTAACATTGACATTTTCTCTGCAAATACTTTGTCATTTGACACCAAATTTGGGATAAAAATAGGAAAACTTCAGTTCTTTCCAGTCATCTTGTTTAAAACAATATTGCACCTCTGGGATGGGCACAAAAAAAGAAGAAAAAAAAAAGAATGAAGCCTAATTATATGCAAACTGCATTTATTGTTATATTTATATTTTTTGTATTCTCTAAACTTGGCACCTTGATCTGATATTCTGACCCAACAGCTAGAGCAGTCATTAGTATCATTTTTTGTTCAAACAGGAACTTCTTTTGCTAAGCATGGAAGTTTTATTTATTTTGCAAACGTTTTGGTGCAGATAGTAAAAAAAGGGAAATTACTCTGTAATGCTAGGGGAGTTAATTTGCTTTAAACTGATCTTTCTCATCTTAAACATTACATTTTGAAATTATACTCAATACATAAAAAGCTTGGATTTTTTTAAAGTGTATCACAAGTGAGTCTTGAAGGCCTTGCCTCTCTTGTTCTTTCTTTTTTGCTTCCCTTTTTGTCCCCTTTCACTTTCTGAATCTGACTGACTGCTATGAAGTTTAAAGAATGGGTTTGCGAAACTGTTTTCATTTCTTATTTGATAAGAAGCATGGGGGTGAAATTCCTTTAAATAATGAGTTAAAGGGACTTTATTACTGACAGCAGTGATGCAGAGTTTTCTTTTGATTATATATTTAATTAATGAGAACAGTATTCGACATTTTGTGGTAACTGCTCCTGAACCATACAGCGCAACATATACCTTCCCAATGTCGACTGAAGGCTGCCATGGTTCGAACCCATGTGACGACCTTGATCTTTAACCTCGGATACAGTGAAGGAAACTGATGTGTAACCATTACATGCCAACATAGGGTGCTCACTCCAGCAAAGGTTAAACTGCGTAGTTAAGTCTTGATACAATGGCCATTTATAGACTGATAGTCGGCTTCACTATGGCAAAGAGAAAACTTCTCTCTTTTTTATTCTGCGACATATGTTTTGAATGATAAGCATCTGTTGTTTTGTGGCAAAATCCGAATCATCGAAACAATTTTGTCAACAACTTTTTGTGATGGACAATAAAATCCGAAAGAAATAAAGAAAGGCATAACGAGGATACATGAAACATATGGGTATAAAAGGACTAGCATTCACAAACTATAACATCTGTGACACTAACATAGAAAGCTAAACACACACACACACACACACACACGCACACACACGCACACGTATATGTATAGATGGACAGCCCTGTTAACATTCCATAAATTTCGGCTGTATTCTTTTTTAACGATATTATCAAACAGGATTGAAAAAGTAATAAACCAGCATATCATTATGTTTCGGGGGCTTTCCAGTTTCTATTCGTTTCTATGTTTCGGTTGGAACGAAATAACCTATAATTTACCAGTCTATGCTAACGTGTTTTTCAGTAAACAATAATGAAAACATTGTTTAAAGAGTGGGCTGTTTCCTTTCCCTAAGGATAACAATTTTTATGAAGGACAAAGTAAATAGCATTTCTATAGCTTTTTGATTGCCTGAAAATGAAACTGGCAGGGTACCTGGCCATCTTTTTGTTTATTCCTTGTGTATATTCATGTTCTTTCCGAAGCCATCGTGTGATGTCACCTGCACTTGGTTTCCTCAGCTGTCATGTTGTATAATATTTACAAAAGTGTTTCTGTGTTTCTTTTGATGTAAAAGCTTAAACGGGGGAGCATACGATGTTCTTGCCGGAAGTACGAATCAAATGTCTAATGACTAAATCTGTATTATGACATCATTGAAGGTTTATGACAAAACGGACAAGACGAATAGCAAATGTAAATCGTTGCTAATGATACCGTGAATTTGTTCTGTACTTTCAGGTATGACTAGTTCGAAAGAGAGAGAGAGAGAGAGAGAGAGAGAGAGAGAGAGAGAGAGAGAGAGAGAGAGAGAGAGAGATGACGAGCTTGTCTCACCCCTTCCATGAAGATGGAGGCAGCGACCCCAGTGGACTCTGTGGCAGCAGTGCCCAGAACGAAACGCAG
>NC_134882.1:13543940-13566440 GCF_041734735.1 Babylonia areolata
CCATCACGTCCCTCACCCTGTGACGACTGGCGATGACAATACCCAGCAAGGTACACCACAACAACCGTATGGACCCCTCGTCCCCAAACCTGCACATGCAGTGTCAGTCACTCAGTGTCATTCACCAACTTGAGTAAGAACCGTCCGTGAATATTGGGGCCACACAACTTAACGAAATTCAAATTCAAATTCTTCAGTGCTCCCCCCTCTCTCTCTCTGTGATCTTCTCCTGGACAAAACAGATTTGCAAGATGACATGGATACTGAAATCGTGCATAAAACTAGCTGAGTAGACAGGCCTGTCTCGCGAGATGATGTTAAGATATCAATAAGAAAATAAAGGATAGAAATTATGCTGGTTTTGGTTGGATGACAGAACTAATTAGAAATGGTGTTAAAATCATGTTGATTTTTGTTAAGATTTTCAGTGTTTTGTGTGACAATGGAGTGTACCCAGAAAACTGGACACTATCGATCATTATTCCACTACTTAAGAGTTTCAGTCACTGTGTTGTGACAAATCCATAATTATAAACTACGCTATATATTTAAGACAAACATTTGACCACTAGCGTGACCCAACGCGCGTTGTCAGGCCTTGAGCGCATGCATATATATATATATATATATATATATTGTGTACCTATCACGGTGGATTTCTTCTGTAGAATTTTGTCATTGGACTACACTCACGTTGCCATGGGTTCTTTTTCTGTTGCAAAGTGCGTTCTGCACACAAGACCTCTGTTTATCGTCTCATTCGATTGACTACATGGCTAGTTTGATTTTCCATTCAAACGTGGAAAAAAGGGCTACACTGGGAATCGAACCCAGACACTCACACACACAGCATTTGCAGATATACGTCTTTATCATTCTGTTACATTCCTCCTTAAAATATTTAAGAAATGAGGAGTTAATGATCCCGGTAACTAAAAAGGCATTTCTCTTTGTGACATAAGTAGCAGACTGTACAGTTTAGTTATAAATGGTAGAATGGTGAATTGGAAAACTTAGCAATATTACAGGTGGACATGACATCAAGTTGGCTTCAAAAATGAATATTCTTCATCTGTCGATCAGAGGTTTTACGCTTCTATCCATCACACACAAACATTTTCCCGTAAAATCGTACATTGTACATAGCATTTATTGATTTTGAAAAAACGCCTTTGATTCTGTATCTAGAAATACTCCAAAAGAATGGTTATCTGGGTAAGTTATATCAGTGCATTATTAAGGGCGTGTACAATGTTGTTATGGCAAAAGTGAGATAAGGTGAATTTACAGATCAGATTATATGTACACAAGATGTTAAACAAAGAGATGCGTGTAGCCTGAATCTTTTCTCATTATGAGTATCGAACTGATTTTTTTATAGAAATAATTGCTATTGTAAGACATTGTGCAACGTTTCGCCTGATGTTATTGAATCATATAGCTTGTTACTTGTACTGATGGAATTGCCTTGGTGTCTGAATCCCCAGTTGGTCATCAAATTTAATTGTATAACTTGTAGAATGCAGCTTCCAGATTTCAACTTGATGTTGATAATTATGAAAAGCAATATTCTGGTTTTCATGATGGGATGTTATTTGGCAGCGAGGAAAAGGTGGCATTTTAATGGAGAGATCATGGCTGTTGTGAACTGTTACACTTTAAAAAAAAAATTAGTGCTAAGAAACATGTCACTCTCATTATCCAGCATGCAAAAACAGCTTACTACAACCCTCAAATCAGTGGTTGTATGTCAGCTAGAAAATGGTTCTATATTTGTGGAAAGTTGACTGGCAATGTCAAATCATCTCCTCTTTCCACTTTGTAGCCCGTTCATCAGCCACCTCAAGTGTTTTAGACTATTTTTAAAAGAAAGTCACTGAAGACAAGAAACTGATCGTACGACAACTGCTGCATTATCAGTAATCAGTTCGAATCATCCAACCAGTTCAGTTTCTTCTGTTTTTGACTGCTTCCATCCTGTTACAGAAGATGAACTAAGAAAGATCATTTTAAAGTCAAAACCGACCACCTGCCAACTTGATCCCATCCCTATCTCTTTGTTAGTTGAAAACATTGACACTCTCTTACCCACTTTGACACATATAGTAAATGAAAGTCTTCTGTCAGGTTCTTTCCCCTCAAGTTACAAAGCCGCAGTTGTAAAACCACTGCTTAAGAAACCTTCTCTGGATCAGAATGTTCTACAAAATTTTCGACTAGTCTCAAAGTTATCTTTTATGTCTGTCATTGAAAACGTTGTTCTGAGTCAGTTATTTGAATACCTAAACTCAATTCCCTGCTGTCACCAAACCAATCAGCAAACAGACCATTACATAGTACAGAGACGTCACTTCTCAAGGTCACTAATGATATACTCATGGCACTAGATCAAGGTAATATTTCGGTTCTTACTCTGTTAGATCTCTGCGCAGCGTTTGACACCATAGACCATACACTTTTGTTGCACATCCTTCATTACTACTATGGGGTTTCTGGATTAGCTCTCTCTTGGGTCAAAAGCTATCTTTCAAGTCGCATCCAGACAGTCATTATCAATAATCACTCATCGCAACCAGCACCTGTTTTGTTCGGAGTTCCACAGGGCTCTGTCTCAGGTCCTATACTTTTCATCGTGTACACCAAACTTCTTCGTACACTCATCTAAAGTAACTTTTTCTCCAACCAATCTTTTGCAGACGACACACAACTTTATAGAACATGTGAATCTACAGAAATAGGTCAAACCATACAGACTTTATAGTCATGCATCACAGATGCCAAATCATGGATGACAGATCACATACTTAAACTAAATGATAATAAAACAGAAGCACTTCTCATTCACTCAGAGTGCTCATTTTCTGACTTGCCTAAGCCATCATCTATCCTGGTTGGAACCTCAGACATACCTTTCTCAGCATCTGCACGCAATTTAGGGTATATGCTTTATGACATGACACTTGACATACACATCAACCACATTTGTAGGTCACCACATACAACACTCCGACAAATCAGCTCCATTCGCCATTATCTTACCACAGAAACCATAAAGACATTTATTTGTTCTTTTGTCCTATCTAGATTAGATTATGGAAATGCTCATCTTGCCGGCTGCCCCAAACACTATGTCGACAACCTTCAAAAAGTTCAAAGCTCTGCAGTACGACTGACACTCAACGCTTGGAAACGTCAACACATCACCCCCCTACTCGCTTCCCTTCACTGGCTCCCCATTCAAGCACGAGTACAATACAATCTCTCAGTCCTTTGTCACAATTTCTTCACTGATTTTTGTCCCGTCTATCTTTCAGATCTACTTTCTGTCTATTCACCACCCAGACAACTCCGTTCTTTAAATGACATGTCTATTCCAAGAATTCGCACAAAAACTTATGGTGAACGTTCCTTTTCTTTTGTTGCACCAAAACCAAAACAATGGAATTCACTGCCCTCACACATGCGTCACACCCCAACACCCGCATTCAAGAGAGCACTCAAAACACATCTTTTCAGCTTGTATCTTTCTAAGTAAAGCTTTTCTATCTAGGCTTGCTGTGATTTGATCGCTGGGCGTGCTCTTTGAATTGATTTGCGTGCATTTTTGATGATTTTTAGTGTGGTTCAGTGAGACCTGGTTCCAAGCGTATGTTTTTGACTTGGGTAAATGTGATATGGGTTTGTTTTTTTTGTTTGTTTTTATCTTGCCCTGCTTTTGGGCCTGTGTGATGTGATACTATAATATTGCCTGTGATGATTTTACATTATATGTATGTATGAATGTATGTGTGTATATGTATATGTATGTGTGTGTATATGTATGTATACATATATATACACATATACATATTTTTATGTCACTTAGTCTTAAATTTGTATATCTTATTGTAACGCGCAGTGAGCCCCATTTAAGATAGGGGTACTGCGCTATATAATAAGCCTGCATATTATCATGATCATTATTATTATCTTAGAATGTTCTTTTCTGCTCGTCTTTATGCTGCATTTACCTTTCAGTCCCTTCCAAGCACAGAGCAAAACTTCTTTGTTATCTGTCTTTAAACAATCTTATTTGATGAATGATAATTCGTTTATATATGACTGGTCTAAAATGATTCATACCCAAGTTCAACCAGAAGTTCAGCCTGGTGCCAAACTGTGGTGCTTAAAGAGGATGCTATGTACAGAGTAAAATTCCATCTATTTGCTCTTCAGAAAGAAATTGAGATTTCACAAAAGAAATGATTTTGTCTACGGAGAAACATATCTTTACCCTATTCACAACAATTCATCTTTGCAGTAAATCTGATATTGGTTAAAGGCAGCACGTATGGGTGAAGAATATTTACCATTTAAAGCGTATGAAATGTCATTTGTCTTAAAATCACAGGGTTGCAGGGTAATGTGTGTGTGTGTGTGTGTGTGTGTGTGTGTGTGTGTGTGTGTGTGTGTGTGTGTGTGTGTGTGTGTGTGTTGGAGCTCATGTACGTTTATATGTATTTGACTGTGCTTTCATATCTGTGAAACTGCATGTTTGGTGCATGTGTGTGGGTGTATGTGTGAATGTGTGTCTTCATGTTTTACATTTATTTGCTTATTTATCATCATTGTTGTCTTATTTATTTATTAATTATTATTATTATTATTATTATTACTATTTTATTATTATTATCATTACTACTACCCCCTTTTTTAAATATCATAATTATTATTTATATATTTATTTATGTAAGCTTATCTATTATTTATTCACTTTTTTTTCCTCAAGGCCTGACTAAGCGCGTTGGGTTACGCTGCTGGTCAGGCATCTGCTTGGCAGATGTGGTGTAGCGTATATGGATTTGTCCGAACGCAGTGACGCCTCCTTGAGCTACTGAAACTGAAACTCACATGGTGAAAGATCTTGGGTTTCTGGTGTCATGGTGTTTTTGTTTTCAAAATGGAGTTGACAGATTGTAAATGGCAAAGATAATGGAGCTCAAGTACCTAAAGCTTCAAAAGTGAAGCAGACGATGGAGATGGCAGGTGGTCAGCCATATCTATGACCTCTGTATTCTGTTCGCTAAAGGTTAGCCAAAAGTCACTGCAGGTGTTGCCAACATGCATTAGAGGTCCTTCTACGTTGCAGGTGTGGTCAGCAGGATTTCTGTGATAAATCATTCTCCATTCTGTTTGCTGTTCACTTTTCCACGAATGCGGAGATCTATTGACCAAGAGCCACAGTCAGCAAGTCATTGAATGTTGAATATATCCTCAAGCTGGAACTTGTAAAGTCTGTCTAGCTGGCGTCGACTTGAGTTTTGATCTCAGAACTTAAGCAGAAAGTTGGTGCGTATGCACATATAATGTTGACTAACCCAGAATTGTGGACATACATAGAGCGTTTATCAGGAAGGGGGTACCTGCAGCAAACAAAAAGATTCACGGTGACTTATAGGATGAGGATTCTTCTGGAGTAGCAGAAGGACACATGCACGCACGCACGGACACATGTACGCACGCAGACACACACACACACACGCGCACGCATGCGCATGCACATACAAATGACCTGTAATACATGGCGTAGCAGAAGTAGACGGTGTAGAAAAGCAGGAAGAGGATGGTAAAGAAATAACCACCCAGTTTGTCGTTGATGAAGCAGAGGGCCTTCCTCACTGTTTGCTGAAGGTAAAGGACTACCCGACCCACCAACGATGAGTTCTTCAACCTCCCCTCCTCATCCTCATCCTCACTGGGGTCGTCAAAGGGGTCGTAGTCATCGTCAGGCTGGCGGTCAAGGAAAGCGCCGTCCGGTTCAAATACTATGTCGGTCTCTTTTTCCTCGATGATAGTGAACTGTGCCGGTGTCTGGTCCAGAGACTTGGGGTCATCATTTTGTTGTTTGTGGTTCCCATCCATTACGGGGAGGATTTTCGCCGTCCTTTATCCCTGGAAAAGGAACGAATATGATACACTGATTCACATATGGAGATAGAAATATTTACTCGTGCTTTAAGAGATATTTACTCGTGCTTTAAGAGAAATCATACATTTTGTTTTTCCTTGAATTTTCCCCCAGTGAAGAAAAAAAATTAACAAGAGAGGCAAGGCCTTCAAGACTCACTTGTGATACACTTTAAAAAAAATCCAAGCTTTTTATGTATTGAGTATAATTTCAAAATGTAATGTTTAAGATGAGAAAGATCAGTTTAAAGCGAATTAAGTCCCCTAGCATTAATTACAGAGTAATTTCCCTTTTTTTACTATCTGCACCAAAACGATTGCAAAATAAATAAAACTTCCATGCTTAGCAAAAGAAGTTCCTGTTTGAACAAAAAATGATAATAATGACTGCTCTTGTTGTTGTGTCAGAATAAGAGGTCAGAGTGCCAAGTTTAGAGAATACAAAAAATATAAATATAACAGTAAATGCAGTTTGCATATAATTAGGCTTCTTTTTTTATTTTTTTGTGCCCATCCCAGAGGTGCAATATTGTTTTAACAAGATGACTGGAAAGAACTGAATTTTTCCTATTTTTATGCCAAATTTGGTGTCAACTGACAAAGTATTTGCAGAGAAAATGTCAATATTAAAGTTTACCACGGACACACAGACACACGGACACACACACGGACACACACACACACACACACACACACACACACACACACACACATACAGACAACCGAACACCGGGTTAAAACATAGACTCACTTTGTTTACACAAGTGAGTCAAAAATTGAAGAATACAGAATACATTTAAAGAAGTCAGACTGTAATTTCTTTTCCCACATTTACACACAGATACACATACGCACATACATAGACACAGTAACGTGTAGATCTTGAACAAGATAAAAGACAAATCTGAACAACCATTCAACATTAGGAGATTATCAACATTGGGAGATCACTGCAAAGATGAGAAGATTATCAACCTTAACGTGTCACTGTTAACACTAGGAGATCTTTGCCAACAGTAAGAGATTGCTGTCAATGTAAGGAGATCACTTTCAACGGACGGAATTCGCTTTCCTTTTAAAGTAATCATATCACTGTCAGCATCACAAGACTGACTTCAACAAAGGTACCATGGTACACTCACTTTCACCTTGTATTTGACCAAGATGTTTGAAAACGTTTTGCCTTTAGTATTCAGATCGCTGAACAGTTAAAGTCATACGGGCGTTGTTTTTTGTTTTTTTTTTATTTTTTGTTTTTGTTTTAACTTGTTTTAAAATTTCTATTCATTTTCCCCCCATAAAGACGCACAAAGTATTGTTTCTTCTTTTGATCTTAATGACTGTTTATGAATGTCAATATGCTGCATCTTTCAAAATAGACTGGATAAAGGAGACAGGCTGAATTAGGAAACCGCAAATGGAAGATCGTACTGCGATAGGTTAAATTATGCCCTGAACTATTTTTGCGGCCGAAATAAAGCAAAGCAAGAAAAGTTGTCTTTTATGTGGATAAAAATGTTCGCAAACAGTTTTATATTTCATTGATAATGGTAGATTTAAAATGTGAAAACACACACACACACACACACACACACACACACACACACACACACACACACACACACACACACACACACACACACACACACACACACACACACACCCACACACATAATCATTACTGACTGCGTGGATGATAACACGTGGCAGCTGTTGGCTCAACGCTTCGGCGAAGGGTAATGGATGTTTTTGACAACTGTTAACTGACAATAGAAAATACAATGAAAAGTCTGCCAGCGCACTGTACAGTCACAAAATTTATTCTTCTAGAATTCTCATCAAGATTTAACAGGTAGAGATGAAAATAGAGCTTTTGTTTCTATTAAGTGGCGTGCGCGAATTTTCATGTTTTCATGGATTTGCTGATTCGTAATGGTACTCTTTTGCCAGCAGAAAAGTAGAAACAAAACGATAATACAGACTTCGGTCATATATTTCTACCGAGTGTTGATCTTTTACGAATATCAGAAAATGGAATTCATCTCCAGAAGTATTCAAGACATTTTCTACAAATACGTTTTTTCCTCTCATTTGCCTGCTCTGTTTCAGTTGGTAAATGATGATTATTACAATCATTTACATTTCAGTAATGAAATTGTGTTTGTGTTGGTTAATTGCCTGATATATTTTCTCTCAATTTTCAATAGTGCTTATGAAACGTACCTTTCTTTTTTGGATATGATTCCACCCACAGCTTCTCAAAATTATCTTTGGAAGCAGTGGTGACATTGCGACACAAATGATCTTTGTTTTAAAACGTTAGTGATTCATGGCACAATCAAATGTCATTTGAACTAAAATTTGCTGAATACTGCTGATCCATTCTGACATGTAATCCATTCTGTGTGTACATGATATGATAAACAGTTTTGAATTCAGATTTTTTTCTGACTCACCAGACATAAATGAAGTTAAAAAATGTTACGAGTTTCAATCTAATTATGAATGAAAGTTTCACCGTATATCACGTTATTCATTGTGGCTATCTTCAGTCGAAAAAAAATTTTTTTTAAGAATTTTAATTGCATCCTTTCTAGAATGTCATTATGTTCAAACTCTCATATTTCACTACCATGAATTATACTAATCTTGGAACAACCTTCGATTGAGACAAATCGAGGGTAACGCCCCAAAACAAATTCCTGGTAGTATTTGTGAAACACATACAAAGATATATACAAATTGTCGTTAGAGTCTGCCATTAAAGCAGTGTCACATGCGTATAAAAGAATTATCAAACGAATGTGACTACAACATTCATCGCCAGTAAGGCCAGCATCTATGTAGTGAGAGTTTAAAAGATAATCCTCTAGGTCGTTGGGATACAGTGAAAACAGCACAGGATGAATAACACCCACATAACAACGAACGAAATCAGATTTCGTTCCAGCACATGACTTCTGTCATACATTTTTGAAATAACACAAAGACATTTACCCTGTATGTATTGTTGTAAAAGTTTAATCCATAACTCTTGTCTCTATAAAGAACCAAAGGCCCTTTTAAAACGACGAATGCACAGAACAAATTTCGTTTATTTCTACGACAGATATCAATTGAAGTCTTCAAGACAAAAACGTGATCTAATGTCAAATGACTTCGCCTTAAACGAGCCTGGTTTTACGAAAGTGTTCTTAGAATCAGAGAACTCATTCTATCTGCTGTTTTTGATATTTGTTAATGATTTTTCAAAGCAAATCAGTAAAGTTATTCCTTTATAACTATTACAGTCCAACTGATCTCTCTTCCTTTTATATCAGGGTGATATTAAACCCACCATCAATCACCCCAGGTATCTTCATCAAGGACTTTGTTGAACAACTTACAATAACATAGAACGAGCAACGGAACACTGCTGATGATATTCGTTTCGAATCAAATATATATGATTATTTCCCGAGGCTTTGCCTTTGTTTTTTAAAGACTGCTGACTGCATCAGTAATCTCTTCTTCAGTAACAGGTACATTTGATGAGTAGTTTTCGCAATCTTACTGAACACTTGTAGATGAATATCAGTTCAGGTCATCTGGGTCTTCTTTCATCGTATTCAATGATTTGATGTCGCTGAAAAAATCATTGAAATTTAACGGGTTTATTGATATCTTTAAAAAAAATTGTTCTGGTTAAAACTTATTTAGGTTTCGCGATTCATTATGCCACTTCCTTTGCGTATTCCTTTCTGCTCTTTGATTCAATCTGTGACCTGAAGTACTTGGATCTCTTCTGTTTTCATGATTCATAAAGCCATGACTCATACTTCCTTCGTTTTTTTTCTCTCCTGTCGCCGTTTATGTTACGTTATTCAATTAAGTTCATTTCAGTTCAAAATACTTTATTGTCTGTTTAAACCAAAACAGAAAATTCTCTTTTGGCCCACTTAATATGCCCGTCAGCAAATATCAAAGAGAAAAACGAATAACTGACACACCTTTCGCTGATCACCACGGACACATCAGTTATTATGTAAAAAGAAAAAGAATGTGTGTGTGTGTTTGTGTGTGTGTTTGTTTGTTTGTGTGTGTGTGTGTTCGTGTGCATGCGTCGGCATGTGTGCGCGTTGCTCTCTGTTGGTGATTTAATGTCTCTGTGATAGGACGAGACTCGTTGCTATCTAGTGTTATGGATACAACCAAGGAACTCTGCATCAGATAACATTTCGTCTGATATCAGTTTTGATCGAAAACCAAACAGATTGAATGGTCGCACGAGAAATTATATGCAAATGGTCAGCAAAAGAAACTGTAACAGCATCCGCAGTTCCTCCAGAACGGTGATACGATGACTATTTGCGACCGAAAATAGAAAGATGATACCTACCATCTTTGAAAACTGCTTGAATGAATTGATCATCCTGCTCGTCAGATTTTGATTCAACAAAGAGGAGAAAGTCAAATTGTCGAGATTTTTTTTTAATGCGGGTGTTAAATTATGTTCATCGGTCCACACATTGAGGAATACAAATTTAATTTCAATAAGTGTTTTAAAATGTCTGATGCGAGTAAAGTACACTGTTAACAGCTTCCATCAATTTCCTGTAAGACAAACTGCTGCACACCCAGATCGAACAAGTCATCAGGTGCGTCCACGAACACCTTGACATATGCTGCGTTCTGTACATGCACCTTCTTTAGCACACATCTCATCTTCCCCTCCAGGCTCGTAGACAATCTGTTGACGTTGTTGTTCCGTTTAGCCGGGTGTAGCATTCTGCTTCACATAGGGGCCAGGTCGTCGTTAGTGTAGACCTTCTGGTATCTTGTATTCTTCACGTGTTTCCCCTGGACCATCACGTTTTATTTCGTTTTTTTAACGTAATTCTGACCGAGACAGTTCTTGCTGATGTTGAGCCGTCTCACACACACACACACACACACACACACACACACACACACACACACACACACTGTCTCCAGAATACAAAGTACCTTCTATGAGTCTGATGTATACACAGAGGACCAAGCAGCGCAGCTCCCAAGCCAATGACTATTCACACAGCAGCGGAGCCACGAACACAAACACCTGCCCCTGTGCAGTGCCTCCGTCCGTGTGACCGACTGCGCTGCAAACACTCTCTGTCTCTCTCACTCGTTGCATGCTGGATCATACAAGCTGACATCCCTTTGGAAGAACAATGACCCCCGTCCTCCCTCCACTCCACCCAACCCCTATTCTCCCCATATGTCTCCTCTCACTTGCAAAGTCAATCTTTTATGGTCGACCCGTGGACGCGTTTACTATACTATCTAAAAACTGAATACAAACTGGACTTTCCATTACTGCGTATTGTATATATATATTTAAAAAAAAACTATCCAAAGTTATTGAGCTTCACAGGTTGTCGGCGGCAATAAGGGTGTTTTTTTTTGTTTTTTTTTTTTTTGCTGCCCCATTATCTGCACCGTTTCAGTGGCATTACTCCCACGCCGCTCATTTAGATTCCCCCATACACGGCCACATCCGGGTTCGTCCTTCGCAGTTCCAGCGTCGGCAGTCCACAGGGAACCATCGATGTTAGGTCGCCAGGAGGCCACACACCAGAAGAGACCCTGCACTGCTGCTGAGTCACTTCGGTGGTGTTCAGTGGTGCCTTTTCTGTTTTAACGTACTTAGGACACCACCTACTAAGCCCCCTACTAACGACAATAATGGCTTAGTCGCGGAGCCAGACTGAGTGAGCGTCCCTCCCAGAGTGAAGACCGCCACCACGTCCCTCAAACAACAGTCCCCCATGAATCTGCCGACACTGACGACATTGACAGGACTCACCCAAGCACGGAAGTGGAGGGGTATCGAAACTGAGGTTACCATGAGAGCAGGGAATGAAAGGCCACAGACTTTGAGACTATTTTGTTTATATTGATGACGATGGAGGAGGATGACGATGATGATGACGATGTTGCTATGGAGGTCCATTTTGGTTTGGGACTGCGTGACAAGGCTGTACTCTAAGCTTCCTGTCATAATGATATCCCGGCGTTAACCAGGCCCGAGAGATACAGGCACTTGCAGTGTTGGTCAGGTAATTAGAGCAACACACCCAAAGACGCATCCTTGAAGTGGATGACACTCGACTGTGTGGTCCCAGTCTCCCCATTAAAGCCCACAGCACACTCAACTCTGGGTAGGAGCCGGCCACGGGCCGAAAAACCCACCTCCGCTGGGATTCGAACCCGCGTCCTCCCAGCCGTCAGTCCGCGACGCTAACCACTTCGCCACGGCGGCAATAAGTTTTGTTTTAAATCTTGGGATTATTTTTCTAATGCTATTTCTGGGCCAGTGTTTTAAATAAAAAGAACACAAACTTGTAATATCCCTCATGTGGTTTTTATATAATGATTGAATGAAAGCAAGAGTGAAAAAAAGACTTTTGAAAAGAAAGAAAAAAAAGAAAAAAAAACCCCACGTTTTGTGCTTACCCTACGGACAAAAACATGGACATCGGTAACAACACGAAACGGAATGATGAAGCGTTTCTACCCCCGAAACAGGTGTCAGTTACTGATGCCTATGTCTTGGAGGCATCCGCTGTTTATGAATTTCATTGATCTACAATGACCACTGTGCATTGTATCACTTAATAAATGTGTCGTGTGATCGTTTGCCCCTTTCCGGAAAGGCCAGATATATCATGTAATCAACCATAGAGACATTATCTTGTTGACGAAAAGTACATGGATGTTAAAGAATACATAGGGTCAATTATAATCCTCCTGTTTCTGTGCCGATATTTTTCTTTTAAAAATGTAAATCCAAGATGTATATATTGTGCACACCTCCCCTTCTTTTATCATTTTTTTTAAGAAACAAAGACATCAGAACGTAATCGCGTAATGATATTGAGTTAACTCACTCAGTACGGCCAGTCCTCTCTTCTCCTCTACGCAGACCCCTCGGATGTCCAGTGAGTGTCTCAGTGACCCAACCTTTAGCTTCCGTTGTCAGAATTGTGGTATTCTTTGTCAGCTCTCGCCTCTTCAGTATAAGGGTAATTGGGGTGAAACGCTGTTAACGTCGTCTCTTTCGCCGTTCGTATGGAGAGAGTTAAATGTATTTTATAGCGCAAGATAGAAGAAAATGACAGTGTACTCAGTACTGTGTAACTGGTTTTCGGTAAGTTTCAGTTTCAGTTTCAGTAGCTCAAGGAGGCGTCACTGCGTTCGGACAAATCCATATACGCTACACCACATCTGCCAAGCAGATGCCTGACCAGCAGCGTAACCCAACGCGCTTAGTCAGGCCTTGAAGAAAAAAAAAAAGGTGAATAAATGATATATAAGCAAATAGATGTAAAACATGAAGACACACATTCACATATACACCCACACATGCATAACAGATATGCACCGAACATGCGGTTTTCGGTAATTGCACTTGAAAACAAAAGTTCTGAAGGAAAATATATAATAAGCTGCTATGAGACCAATAGATTGGGTTATCCCAGCACATCGGTAGCAGGCGTGAAATGTCCTGTATCTTTGTGCGGACAGAGGTAAAAATGTGTGGCCATGACGCTTTCTCGCACGCCCACGCTTTCTCGCACTTTGGGACAAAGCTATGGGCACACACACACACCAACACACACACACACACACACACACACACACACACACACACACACACACACACACACACACACACACACACACACACACCCTCCCGCTCCCTTCCCCTGCGCTTTCTCTCACTTTTCGAGAAAGCGTCATTCATTCATTTTGCCCATCGCTCCTGGTGGAGCATAGGCCATCAACGACCCCTCGCCATCGCACTCTGTTCTGGGCTGTTCTGGCCATTCCAGTCCAGTTGGTCCCTTGCTGCTTCAGCTCTGCCTCGGTATCTCGCCTCCAGCTGTTGCGAGGCCGGCCTCTCTTCCTCTTTCACTGCGGGTTCCAGGTCAGGGCTTGGCGTGTGATGCTGGACGCTGGCTTCCTGAGGGTGTGTCCGATCCAGCCCCACTTCCTCCACAGTATCTGCTTGGCCGCTGGTTCCTGTCCCGCTCGCTCCCACAGATCTTCGTTTCGGATCTTCTCCTGCCATCGGTTCTTGTAGATGCGCCTCATTGTGAAAAAGCATGGTCGTTACCCTTATACGCTCAATTGCGAGATAACGTTGGCGGTAGGGGTGGGGTGGGGCCCCCCTACGCCTTCCGTCCATCCCCACCCTCACCACCCACACCCTACACACAAACACACTCGTGGGGATGTCCACGCGTGACTGCCAAAGAGACAGAATCACGCAATCGGCAATTTAAGGGACTCTACTCTTTACAATTCAGAAATCTGATGCACTCACAAACGAATTAACTCCCTGCGCAAAATAGAAACCGCTGCCAACATCAAGGAGGGACCGCTGAGAGAACAGTTTCAGTTTGAGTTTTGAGGAAGTAGCATAGTGTGTGGGCTGATTCATATATGCAACACGATATCTGTTACATAAAAAAAGAAGAAAAAAAAAAAGAAAGAGAAAAGAGCAGTTACCTAACCTTTGCATCAGACCAACACGCTAGTCAGGCCTAGAGTCAGCGAAGGAACAGACATCTTTGTGATATTGCACCGACTGTATGAGGATCAATCAATCAATCAATCAATCAATCAATCAATCAATCAATCAATCAATCAACCAACGAACCAACCAACCAGCCAACCAATGACTCACTCGCTAACTAACTCACTTACTCACTCGCTCTCCCTTCCTCACTCACTCACTCACTCAATCAATCAAACAATTCAATCTTTATCAATCGATTACGGATACACAGTTATGCATTCCCAGGTCTCGCGTTTTGCATTCTATATGACGAATAGAATAAAAAAAGCGTTAAACACCACGAAATGAAAGAAGACAAAAACAACAACAAACAAACAGAGATTTGGCATGACAAAAACAAAGAAACAATAAGTATAGTAATATTGAAATTAACATTCGAACGCCATCAACTTGAAGCATTGGCCTATGGATTTCTCTGAATGGGGGTGTTTAGAATGAGTTACATCAAGACCTGTTTTGTATTGCTGTTTCCCAATTCCACCTATGTGCTGGAATGCAAATCTGAGGCTTCAGTTATTATACTGTTCGTGTGTGTATCGGATCCAAAACTCTGGAATCAAAACAAAATTAAGAATAGATAGATTCGCCACACATGTCACGTGCACAATTAGAATTATTTGTTCACTGTTTGATCAATGACCTGTTTTGAAAATGTGGGACTTTATTCACACGCGGTCTAAGGTTTCTTGGATAGTAGAATTTCGACATTCCATTCCGAAATGAAATTAATCGCCAACTACAGCCATATCACAATTAAGCGAAGTGCGCATATCTAGTGGAATGTTATGATGCCTGCCACTTTCAGTTGGTAAACTGCCTGCAACATCGGTTGGTGATTTATGGTTACTGCATCTAAAAGGTAAAAGAACAATTAAGCAGAATTACAATATTTCCCAAATTCAGTTAAAAAACAATCAAAAAACAAAACAAACCCCCCCCAAAAACAACAACAACAACAACAAAAAACAAAAACAAAAACAAACAAACAAACAAACAACAACAACAACAAAATATAACAACCAAAATTAACAACTTGTGGGTTCAAAGGTTTCGGGAAAAAGTCTTGCAATTCTTGCATGGCGCATTAATATAACCCTTTCTCGTACTGTGATTCCAAGACAACTGAATCCTGCAACAGTCAAAATTCTTTGAATTAAATCGTGATGAAGTAAACGCGCACACACACACACACACACACACACACACACACACACAAGCTGTATGCATACATTTAAACATACATTCAAACATACGTGTGTGTGTGTGTGTGTGTGTGTGTGTGTGTGTGTGTGTGTGTGTGTGTGTGTGTGTGTTTGCGAAGGATTAGCGTCCACTGGCAGCTGTCAATCGGCTGTACCCTGGTAGGCAGTCTGTTGTGTAAATGATTCCCGTGTTTGTTAAACGCTAAGAGCTTGGCATCTGATAGAAGATAGGCACGATGTATGTATCCATATAATCTGTCTCTGTCTCTCTTTCTGTGTGCCTCTCATCCCACCCCCTTCTCATCACACAGTTATTATATTGGTACACCGCACCCATTACATGCAGCGTCTGTGTACAACCTTTTGCCTCAGGAATTGGTCTTCGTTCCACCCCCCACCCCGAAAACGGAGTATGGCTGCCTACATGGCGGGGTAAAAACGGTCATACACTTAAAAACCCATTCGTGTACATACAAGTGAACGTGGGAGTTGCAGCCCACGAACGAAGAAGAAGAAGAAGATGTTCGTTCTCACATGGGAACCCACATCAGCAGATGACCTGCCTTCCGACACATCCGTCATCGAGAGAGAGAGAGAGAGAGAGAGAGAGAGAGAGAGAGAGAGAGAGAGAGAGATTAAGTAGGACTCACACGCTGAGTGACAAGGATTACGGGATATTTAACGTGCGTTTTGGATTTCAGAAAGCATACACACACGAAAGGGTTTCAGGTACTTGCAGGTTTACACGTCTGTTGACATTGGGGATCGGAAAAATCTCCGGTGTTAACCCACCAAACGCCGTGACTGGGACCCTCAGATTGAAAGTCAAACGCTTTAACCGCCAAGCTCGCATTTATGCACAGGCGTGGTAGAGGACCCATGTCACTGAAAGGTAACCATTCATTGGTCTGTTATCCATGAACCTACTGCTCTTAATGTTCGGTGGTAGGATAGGCCATATTTTCTATATATCGCAGGGGAATCCCCAGCTATTCTCGGCCATTGTCTTTTCTCTGTTTATACCACAGGGGAATTCTGTACTCTAAATTGACTGGCAGTGAAAGGGTTAACCAACCCGCTGTTGCGCCCGTATTGGCTCTCTTGTCCATTGCAATATGTCTTTTAGCGTTGTGATGCACGAAAGAAAGGTTGTTTACTCGCATTTGCCTGTCTCCACCATCATGTCGTTTCAATACACATCAAACGTAAACGACGTGGTGTGGTGTATCAGTTTCCGCTCTGAATTGTCCACTCCCCATGCCGTCACCCACGGCTCCTCTGTTCCTCTTTGTAATAAATATAGAGCCTGTTTGTGTCATGTTCACCAGCAGGACGGTAATGGTAGTGTTAGTTTAGTAGTCTTTGCCTCCTTTTTAAAAAAAAACAACAACTTGTTTTATTCAATACAAGTGCATAGTGAGTAAACACATTCAACAGCCTGTTTTTATGATATTTCAAAAAAAGAAAATACATATAGGGCTGAAGAAAGGAGGGTGGGGGGGAGGATGCGAATACATACATGCGTGGGAAAAGATGAGGAGACATACTGGATAATCGACGCATTCCCATTCGAATGGGATTCAGTTACTCTGCAATGACATATAGACTGCATAATTACAACACACTGTTTCCAATGGGACTTATACTGTCAGAACCTAAGGGCATTTGTAGCATATTAATGATGGACACATTTCATTTTCACATTCTTAGTAGATGAATTCAAAATACGGGGAGGAAAAAAAATCAGTCTTTTGTGCGACAATGATTCAGGTAGCAGATGGGAAGAAAGAAGTTACTCTATGAACATAGGTGTATATGGTGTCCAGGTGTTCTGAAAATTAGTATATCTTGAATTTATTCGTGCTATGTATTCTTCTATTTTGTACCTATGCTTAAGCTTACTGGGGAACACGCTTAATGAAGGATTATTTTTGTTCATTTTACACTGATACAAAGGCTGTTTTGCTAATGATTAGATAAAGTAAAAAGTAGCATATGCACGCATGTTTCGTTCAAGTCCAAGAATAACAAGACTTTTCGTGAAGTGCATGTTCTAAACATTTATATACCTTTCATTCACCACTGCGCTAAAGTCCTGCCAGAACTCCTGAGTTACTTGACAAGACCAAAACACATTTGTTTTAACAGTCAATGTTATCTTTGATAGCATTGCAAAAATTACACATGTTACTATCTAATAATCCCATTTCTTTCAAAATTACATTTGTATACCTATGAATAATCCTCATTTGAAACCATTTAATTTTTGCATCAGGAAGTTTATGTAAGTGCAGAATGCAATTCTTCCAGTCGTTTTCAACATCAAGTTTTCCATCCCATTTTTTACAGCATTTTGGTGTGATATTCTCGATAAGAGAGTCATAGTACAGTCTGGATCCCTTAACAACAGACATTAAAGTCTTAAAACAAAGTGATGAACTCATGCATTTATTATTATCTACTGTGATCTTGGTCTTTCGTATATATTCTGATATGGCAGATCTGTAACCACAAAAAGTAACAAAATCGATATCTACACGATACGTTTGCTTAAACTCTTCATATGGCATAAACTGACCATTTTCCTTCAGAAAATGTACTATACTATGTACTCCTTTATCTACATACTTTCTAGAATCAGTAATCCTTTGCCCTACTTGAACTCCTTTGTTACAGAATACTGGTTTAGAAAGGAGATCTGATGAGTCTTTACAACATATTTTGTAGAAGTAAGTTTTGTAAGCCAAAAAAGACCTCCGTCCAGAAACTATTAGATGTTGGGAATGTCAAGACAATTTCAGGTCCACATTTATCAATATTTCTAAGCTGAGGATATCTATGTAATGTAATTAGCTTCCATTTGTGGTTTGTTGTGTGAATTTTTTTCGATCCAGGCCAACTTTAATGCCACAGCAAACGCTTTCAAGTCTGGCAGTCCAAGTCCTCCATTTCGTATACTTTTGTGCACGGTTTTTGTACTAATTTTGTCTTTTTTCTTGTTCCATACAAACTTATAACATAGGGTCTGTAAACTCTGGAAGAACATTTCGGGGGGGGGGGGGGGGGGGGGGGGTGGGGGGCAAAAATAGCCATAAATGTATTAATTTTGATAAAATGAGTGAGTTCAATATTGCTACCCTTCCAACTGGAGTTAATTATCTTCTTACCCAGACCTTAAATTGATGTTTAATATCAGCTAATCTCTCCGAATAATTTGATTGCGAACAGTCTTTTAAATCATTTGTAAACCAGACTCCTAGTATTTTGAATTGTGCAGGATTTCATTCTATATGCCAATGATAAAGGTAACGGATTTGAGAGTTTTTACAACTACCTAACCACATCGCACTTGTTTTTCTTGGGTTCATGAATAAGCCCGATTTTCGCCCAAATATATCTAATACATTTATACATGTATCAAATGATTTCTTATCACCTGCTAAAAGAAATTCGGTATCGTCAACATACTGAGATATTTTGTGTTCTACGTTATTCATAGTTATTCCACGAACATCCTTATATTATTCACATATCATAATTGCCAATATTTCAGCACACATCATAAACAAATATGAAAATATAGGGTCATCCTGTCTGTATCCTCGCTGCACACTAAACCAATTCGAAATCTGACCATTGACTATGACGCAAAATTTAATATTGTTATTAAAAGTTCCTATCCATTTACATATGTCTTCTTGAAATCCAAAAGCTTTCAATACCTTGAACATGAAATTCCAGTCAACAGAGTCAAAAGCTTTTTCAAAATCTATATTCAGTAGTAGTCCTGACAAATTACTGTCATCTAGGGCTATTGTATCATATAATATATAATTTTCCATGTTTTCTTTAAAATGTGTATCTTGCAAGAAGTAAATAAAGCACGCCTTTGTTTTCAAATAATGAAAGACGTCTCTTCTTTTTTCTGTATATTGTCTAGGCCATGACAGTTAACTGACATAACTGTGAGTGCATTATCCATGTTGTTCAATTGGGAGTTTTCTTACTTTTATACTGCCAACCCATTGTAGCTAATGTCAAATCTAGCACTGACTAAGACCCACTCGTTTAAGTCTACACCAGACGTGATATAAATGATAGTCTCTATATGATGGAAATATTTCCACATTATCGAATACAATGTAACAAGGCAATGGAAACTTAAATATATATATGACACAATACTATCAAATAAGAAAAGGTATAGTGTGCTATATAAGTATCCTTTTTTTATTTATTTATTTTTTTTTAAATTAAATACAAAAGCAATTCGTGTGTAACCAGAGACTACAAGCCCCAAGTGAGCGTGCAGCGCTCTCATAATAGTCAGAAGGCGTAGTGATTTCTGTTTAATCGTAAAAGCCTAAACAATTTTTTTTCTTTACAAATGAAATGACACATTAACAACAACAACAACAAAAAAAAAAGATCCATAGTTTTCCGTTCAAAGGGAAAAAAGTATGAACAGGGGAAAAGCTTGAAAAAATCTATGAAATATAGTCTGTGTGTGTGTGTGTGTGTGTGTGTGTGTGTGTGTGTGTGTGTGTGTGTACGTTTGTAATTGTGTGTGTGTGTGTGTGTGTGCAAACAAACGTACATGTAATCAGAGACCATAAGCCCCATGTGAGCATGTAGCGCTCTTACAATATTCTGAAGGCATAGTGATTTTTCTTTGGTTGTTTTCTCTTCGCTCCTTTTCCCCTCTTTTTTTTCACCCCCTTTTTTGTCATGGGAAAAGCCTAATAACATTCTCGTGAATGAAGTGATAGCCTACATTTACACACGCGGAAAGGTCAGTAGTTATAGCCTGCATTTACACACACGAAAAGGTCAATAGTTTTACATTCATTGAGGGGGAAAAGTGAGAGGGGAACAATAATAGTTTGCTTGTGTTGTGTGAGTGATCACGTGTGTGTGTGTGTGTGTGTGTGTGTGTGTGTGTAAGAGAGGAAGCAAACAGCCACAAACCGTGAAACAAGCATACTAATTTCCAATGAAATTAAAATAGAAATAATTAAAAAGAGAGAGAGAGAGAGAGAGAGAGAGAGAGAGAAAGAGAAGAAAGAAAACAAGATGACAAAGGACATTCGTGTGCCCCCCGTTAACAGAGAATGACAGTTCAAAGTACCAGCAATTCACAGGTATAGAGGCGGGGGGGCAGCGGAGGGGGGAGGGCCGGCTAGGAAATCCATTAAATACGATGAGCACGTGCTCACTAGACTGTGTAACACTGGTCTGAAACGACACATACACCCTCAAAAATGTCCTCTGCGCGCGTTCTCTCTCTCTCTCTCTCTCTCTCTCTCTATCTCTGTGTGTGTGTGTGTGTGTGTGTGTGTGTGTGTACACGCGTGTTGTCAAACACACAAGTTAAAGATTCATGAGGTGCATATAACCCTCGCGATATTTTTTAGTTTTCCAGGGCATACAAGCTTAGGCGGTGCTGAGGACGTCAGCTATTCCGCCTATTTTATCATCCCCGGATTACAAAAAACTCGTAAAAAGAGGAAACCCATTTCAATGCCAAATGCGAAATACATGAAAAGGTCATAATCATAGGTAAATACAGTATTCACAATTTCACTGCCCGATCGCCAAAGCAAAAAACAAGCACATACAGTACATTCATAGACTGCAGAAAAGAGAACAAGTGTCAAGGTCTGTTTGAGAGGGCTGGTGAGGGGGGGGGGGGGGGGGGGGGGCGAGGGGGGAGGGGGGGGGGTCACGCGACTAAAGCCGGCCCAGGGAATACACACGATGAACACCTGCTTACCAAGAAATGTCCTCCGTGCGGTGTGTGTGTGTGTGTGTGTGTGTGTGTGTGTGTGTGTGTGCACGCGTGTTGTCAAACACACAAGTGAAAGACATTTTTCTCCTTCCATTCGGTCCTCCCCCAACCCCCACCCCCACCCCACCCCCAAACTGCCCCCATCATCACATAGCACAGGGACGTCTCCCAACATCCAAAGAGAAACGTCACCGTCTGCATCAAAATCAAATTCAAAACGAAAACCTGAAAAAGATCGGGTCATCACAATCTCCATCCACTCAATACAACAGGGACACGACCAGACTATGACACAGCAAAACAATATCAATGATAATCAAAACATGAGGAAAGGGATAGCCGCAGACAAGGAGAAGAGAGAGAGAGAGAGAGAAACGGAAACGGAAACGGAATGGTTTATTCACATATAGGCCTCAGCCCCAAGTGAAGGGGTTAATATGAACATTATACAACTCAATAAGACAACATAAGCAAACAAGCATAAATGCAGATAACAAAACATAATTATATTCATTTCACGAAGTGACTATTTCTCTAAGTTTGAAAGCCTTATACAAAAACAAGGAAAAATCACGAACGTCCTTACTGTTGCTTGACGACGAGAGAGAGAGAGAGAGAGAGAGAGAGAGAGAGAGAGAGACTCAAGGAGGTGTCAAAAATGTGCAGAAAGATCCATATAGGTCATCGTATCACCACATCTGACACATGTTTTCAGCTGCTTCTGGAAAAAAAATGTTCTGGAAAGTGCAATGACAACCAAGTGCTCAAATACTATCATCACAACATGTATGTCGTTAGACTGAAAAAAAAAGCAAAAAAAAAAGCGAGGCAGACATCGTAAGTAGGCATTTTGCACTTGCACTGTCCAGATCAAATGCAAACATAAGCAATCATGGCACATGATAAAAAAAAAACTGTATTGTAATAATCATCAGAACACAAAAAACCAAAAAACTGTT
>NC_134882.1:13568940-13598940 GCF_041734735.1 Babylonia areolata
CCTACACGTGTGTGTGCTTGTGTGCGTGTGTGCTCACGTGTGCGTTTTTTACATGTATTATTCATATGTATGTATGTATGTATGTAGGTAGGTAGGTAGGTAGGTAGGTATGTGCACGTGTGTGTGTGTGTGTGTGTGTGTGTGTGTGTGTGTGTGTGTGTGTGTGTGTCTGTGTGTCTGTGTGATGAACAAAAACACAATAAAGGGGAAACAATATATTCGGAATTAGACAAACAAGCTGTTGGCGACTGCAAAACAGTCACCGGGATGACATCTAGTGGGCAGTCATCACATTGATAGTAATCCGGTGGCTTAGTAAAGTGCGACACTCCTCTCCACCAACCCCCCCCTCCCTATCCCCGACCCTTCTCCCCTCACGTATATATATATGATAGTCAGTCGTGTCCGACTATGACCATCAGAACAGCAGAGGAGGCAACTGCTGTTCCGACTATTTGGGTTAGAATTTGATTATAGTGGAGAGTGTCTTGCCCAAGTACATCCCCACTCTCTCGGCCAAGAGGGTTTTAGGACAGTCGGCGTTGGGGTGGTTCCCAAAGGCCAACTAGCCCACAAGGCTGCAGCACTAAGAGCCAGTGCAATTTTGCCTCCTAGTTTGAGAGTCATAGTCCTTCACAAAAGACTAAGCTGTAAATGGTTTCCCATTGACTGGAGAAACCATTGATAATACAGCTTTCATTTTGCTGTTGGCCCAAATGTAAACTTATGTCAATCTGTGATATAAGCCGAGTGTTAGGCCTAATATACCACACCCCCAATATCTTGTTCTTGCAGCTTCATGTCTGGAAATAAAGGGGTTGTGTTGCGATAGTTTACAGCATCATAAGCACGTCACATAGAAACGTTGTCACATTTTGAGATGATTGTATGTAAAAGAGGTGGGGGTTCTGTAAATTTGTTAAATGTATTTGCAGATCTGACAATTTGTCAGCTGAATTAACTATGAAACACTGGACAGACTGAGAAAATCGTTATTTTTTATGTTCATGTCTTTCATTTTTGCCATTTTCATAACCTTCCCGACCCCGACCCCCCACCCCCGACCCCCAAGTATGTTCGTCTTACTATCAAGAGGCTGGTTTTCCACAAAATGTTGTCAACAACAAATTCTGTTGTGGCCGGTGGTTCTTTTACGTGCGATTCGTGCACGCTGCACACGGGACCTTGGTTTATCATCTCATTCAGTGTCAAGGTCTAGTGAAGGGAGTAGGGGGAGGGGGGGGCTAGGGGGGTATGGGGGGGGAGGGTAAAATACCCAGTCCACGTATGGCTTGAAACTGGGACACTCGCTTGCTTGACGGGTGCTCTCACTTCTAGGTCACCGTTCCACGTGATCAAGCAAAGCCAAAAATCCTCTCCCCGTTTTCTAAATGTTACTTGTGATGATGATAATAATAATAGGACATTTGATACGCCCAACTATATGAAACAAAAGCCCTGGGCGGTTACAATGAAAAATAAAATAAAGTATGCATACTAAAAATACGCGAATACACCCGCACGCACAAATCCTCCCACTCCAACTGCATCACACAAACCCACACCCACTCCACACAAGATGTTGACACACACACAGACACGCACGCCGCGCTCAAGCACACCTTGGCAGTTCAAGGTATATTAACATGTGTACGTTTAAAATAGTTAAAAAAAAAAAAAAAGAAAGAAAAAAAGTAGAAGTAAAATCAGCTTGATTAAAACATAAAAGTGAAGACAAGGAGTTATTTTACTTATTTGAATGGGTGGAAATAAATGAGTTTTCAAAGAGGTTTTGAAAGAAGAGTAAGAAACAGCATGACGGACAGGAAACGGGGGTGAGTTCCATGTGGAAGAAAGCATTAAAACCACAAAGGATTTTACAGGGGCATTACCAGATGAGGAAGATGACATTACATTCACAGCTGTCGTTGGGTGTTCTGAAATATAGCATTTTTGACACTTGTGTAAACAAAGTGAGTCTATGTTTTAACCCGGTGTTCGGTTGTCTGTGTGTGTGTGTGTGTGTGTGTGTGTGTGTGTGTGTCCGTGGTAAACTTTAACATTGACATTTTCTCTGCAAATACTTTGTCAGTTGACACCAAATTAGGCATAAAAATAGGAGAAATTAGGTTCTTTCCAGCTATCTTGTTTAAAACAATATTGCACCTCTGGGATGGGCACAAAAAATAAAAAATGAAGCCTAATTATATGCAAACTGCATTTACTGTTATATTTATATTTTTTGTATTCTCTAAGCTTGGCACTTTGATCTGATATTCTGACCCAACAACAAGAGCAGTCATTATTATCATTTTTTGTTCAAACAGGAACTTCTTTTGCTAAGCATGGAAGTTTTATTTATTTTCCAAACGTTTTGGTGCAGATAGTAAAAAAGGGAAATTACTCTGTAATTAATGCTAGGGGACTTAATTTGCTTTAAACTGATCTTTCTCATCTTAAATATTACATCTTGAAAGTATACTCAATACATAAAAAGCATGGATTTTTTTTTTTTGTAAGTGTATCACAAGTGAGTCTTGAAGGCCTTGCCTCTCTTATTTGTTTTGTTTTTGTTGTTGTTGTTGTTTTGTTTGTTGGCTCTTTTTTTGTGTGTATTTTTTTAAATGTCAGTGACAGTGCTCCGTGTCAGGTTTCTACAGCTGGCCACCCGGCAGTGTCATCTTCCCACTGGAGAGGGCATGATCGGACATACCACACCGCTCCGGGTCTCTTGTGTCACACGATTCTTTCTTCACTGCCAAACACTGGTCACGGCAGTTTCACACGGCCGCAACTGTAGCTGTTATTTGAGCCTGTGCTGGAATGTGTGATGAAGGGACATGTTGGTGTACTTTCTCCCTGTGTGTGTGTGTGTGTGTGTGTGTGTGTGTGTGTGTGTGTGTGTGTGTGTGTGTGTGTGTGTGTGTGTGTGTGTGTGTGTGTGTGTGTGTGTGTGTGTGTGTGTGTGTGTGTGTGTGTGTGTGTGTGTGTGTGTGTGTGTTTCTCTCTTTGTCTCTGTCTCCATATATCTGTTTCTGTCTTGTCTTCTCTTTCTCTGTGTACCCCTGTGTGTGTGTGTGTGTGTGTGTGTGTGTGTGTGTGTGTGTGTGTGTTTTCGCATTAGTCATACTATTTATTATTATTTCATACTGACGTTTGTGTTCAAAATCCATAGTTGTTTCCTGTGAACATGTTTTGCATTTAGGGTACTTATTGTGGGTATTTATGAAGAGTCTAAGGTTTGTGAAAGCAAGAAGCAAGAGGGTTTTGGGGAGATTCGTGGTCGGATGGGGGTGGGGATCGTCAAGGCTGTAAAAATTTTATTGAAGACAAATAAAAGAAGTTGGTAATTTGTATTGTCTATACAAAAAATACTTATCAGAATATTGCTTCACAACTCATCATCTTTCTTTGAAATTCATGTTTGCTTGTTATATAATGTAAGTAAATAAGTAAGTAAATATATATATATATATATATATATATATATATATATATATATATATATATATGTGTGTGTGTGTGTGTGTGTGTGTGTGTGTGTGTAAGTACGTGTGCACATATATATACGTGTGTTTGTATGTACTTATGCTGTTATTCATTTGACTGCATTTTTCATGTATTTCAGTGTCAACGAAATGCTTGGCATTCTGGAAGACGACGCCTTCTTTCAATGGCCTACATTGTTATTGACCTGCCATCTGTGGACTCTGACCGATAAAGACATTAGAAGAGATGCTGAAGGTGGTGGTTCCGCTGGTGCCTTTATCCAGACTGAAGAACTACTACTAGGAGTCAGCATGGACAGTCTCCAAACGAAGAAGACTGTGGACTCTCAACAAAACGAATCGCCTGTTATAGGACCATTTTATCAAATCTTATGAAAACTTGCTCTCTGACACTACCAAACGAGACACCGAAGATAAAACGAGGCATATGCTATTATCATACCTATGCAAATACTTATCTCACTGTAATTCCTGGAATGACAATAGTGTGGTGAATTGAACCCCATCCAAACAGCTAGAAGATGGTCAAGACAGCAACGGAACCCAATAATGTCCCCAGCCATTTCTAATTACCACCTTGAAGGCCAGGAACCAGAACACAGAGTGGCCAATCATGTACAAGAAGTCGTGGTAGGCCATCTTCTCGTGTGTGGTGTCTCCTGTGTCCAGTTGTCAATCGTGACCAAAGAATTCCACCAGGAGTCCCACTAAATGACGGCTCATGGAGTATGTGCAGAACCAAGCATAGTGTGCAGACTGTGAGAGAAATTTTGCCAGAAAATCCGCAAGTGTGGTATTTGTTTAATTGATTCCACAAAAAAAATGATCACCTTGAAAAGTAAACCTGAAATTCAAAACCGGAAATTGGAAACTAGAGACAGAAAAACTGACAACAGACATTCATGAACCCGTTACTATTTGTATTGTCACAAATTTGATAAATTTGTATCAATGGACATTGACAAGGTGTCCCTGTACCGCCCTTTCTTCAAAGTTTGACTGGACAATCAAACTGAGCGTCTTGTCATTTGGATGAGGTTCCGTGTGCAGCAGGCACTTGGCGCACTAAAGAAAAACAAAGAAACCCTCCCCCCCGCACCCCCGTCCACTCCCTCCAAAAAAAGAAAGAAAATGACCCCCCCCCCAAAAAAAACAACAACAAAAAACAAAAAAACAAACAAACAAAAAACAAAAAAAAACAAAAACAAAAAACAAACAAACAAACAAAAACAAAACAAAAAACAACAACAACAACAACAAAAAACACCCACCCACGCAAAATAAAACATAGGAACGTGCGCGTTCTCCCCTGGGAAAATTATACTGACGAAGTCCGCTCTGGTAGATACACAAATGCATATATGCATATGCGCTCAAGGCCTGACAAGTGGTGTTGTAGCGTATATGGGTTTGTCTGAACGCAGTGACCCCTCTTTGAGAAACTGAAACTGAGCTGTTAAGATGTCACAATCATTTAAAGCTGAAAATATGGTTCATTGAATCGTTGTGTTCTACATGTTATGTGCTAAATCCAGTAGGTTGTGTGACACAAAAACCTTCTCACTCTTCTCGACTTGTCAGCCGCCTTTGACACGATAGACCATTCAATCCTTCTTTCCCGTCTTCATTTTACATTTGGTATCAACGGCACTGTTCTAAACTGGTTCAAATCTTATCTCACTGATCGATTCCAGTCTGTCATTGTTGATAATTTCCAGTCTGAACCCGTTAAAATTGAACATGGAGTCCCACAGGGATCTGTTTTAGGCCCAGTGCTCTTCACACTGTACACTGCTCCTCTCGCTGAAATTATCAACCGCCATAATGTCAGTCATCATTCTTATGCTGATGACACTCAACTCCAGAAGAGTGATACACCTGAAAAACTGTTGTCGCTCTTGCAAGAAACATCTAACTGCTTCCTGGATATTCAAAATTGGATGACTCTAAATAAGTTACAATTGAACGCGGACAAAACTGAAGCAATGATCATAGGAACTAAACAAAAACTCTCTTCCATTACAACTAATACAATCAAACTTGGCAGTACATCCATCCCTCTGTCCACTTCAGTCAGGAACCTCGGCGTTGTCCTTGACAACACACTGTCCATGCAAACATTTATCAATCAGACATGTCAATCCTGCTACTGTCAACTGCGGCGCATCAGTTCCATCCGGAAATATCTGTCCACTGACGCAACATCTAGACTTGTCGTTTCTCTCATTCTCTCTCGCCTTGACTACTGTAACTCTCTATTGTCTGGTTTGCCTGCTTCATCCATTCAGTCCCTTCAGCGCATACAAAATTCTGCTGCCCGACTCGTCCTCAGAAAGAAAAGATCTGAGCACACCACTCCTCTTTTGCAACATCTCCACTGGCTCCCTGTCTCACACCGAATAAAGTACAAGATCAGCACTCTATGCTACAAATGTATTCACAAATCAGCCCCTTCCTATCTCTGTGGCTGTCTTCACCTCTACACTCCATCTCGCTCACTACGATCAGCTTCGGATCCACTCCACTTACACATACCCAGATTCAAACTCTCGACTGTTGGCCACCGTTCTTTCTCTGTCTCTGGACCTTGCAATTGGAATGAACTTCCTCTTTCGCTTCGTCAAGTCTCCACACTCAGCTCTTTCAAGTCTGGCCTTAAAACCCACCTCTTCCCAAAATAGCCTCCCTTCCCTGCCTCTTCCTTGTCTTTTTAGGTTTTTTTTTTTTTTTTTTTTTTTTTTTTTTTTTTTTTTTTTTTCAGTTTTAGAGTTATGCTTGCGTGAGAATGACTGGTGCGAAAGCGCTTTGATTTGTTTATGCACAAGATTTAGCGCTATATAAGTACCATTATTATTATTATTATTATTATTACCCTCTCGTGCCTAGCGTCCCCATATGCGGACAGAACTTCAATCACTTCAAAAACAAAAAAATACTCAAATATTTCAAAAATAGGTGATCAGTCTTCACTTCTGATATTATTTCCATCATTAATAACGATGTAAACCCCAAAAATGAAAATCAGGCATATATGGGTTAGAGATACAATTTGAACCATTTTCATCGAAATCACTCAGGTTTCAGACCCAACAGTTCATGCCACATTGCACTAACAGCTTTTATTGACAAGTGGATGACTAATATTAATGACAAAATTAACATTACTGAAGTTCTATTTGTAGACTTAGCAAAAGCCTTTGATGTGACAACGACAACAGCAACAACAACACTTCGAATTCATGGCGTATGAAATAATACATGAGACCTCTTGTCGTGTTTAGCTAACAGGAAACAAACAGTTACAATTAATGGAAAAGAATCTCCTCCCTTGCCTTTTGAACGTGGTGTTCCCCAAGGTTCTGTCTAGGGATTTCTATTATTTTCCATTTATATAAATATTTGCTCACGTTACGATTTCACACGTCAGCAATTTTAAACTTATTGACGTTTCCTTTGCAGGAAGTATCAATTCAATGGATTGATTGGTTCGGACTGAGCTACATGATTCTGCATCCACAGAAAACGAAAAAAAGTTATCATATCTTCCATTTGATCCTCCTCGCTTTACACAAATCGCAAGCTTATTGAAGAAATCAATAGTCAAAATGAATTTTCTATGCATGTACTGAATCTTATATAAAAATGTCTCGACTATTTGGGATTCAGCGAGTGATACTATGCTAAAACCACTCTTAACTATTTACAGGTGTGTTCTCAACTTAGTTATTCTTGATTAAGTCAGCTCTATCCGTTTCTGGTTACATAGAACTTGGCATAAAATTGCCAGTGAACTGAAAACTTAGATATGATAAACCGTTTTTATTAAGCTGTGCTCCGCCCATACTCATAAGTATTTTTTCAGTGAATAATCACAATCACACACATAAAATAACGTTGCTACAACCAACAACTGATCTTTATAGATAAGTCTCACATATTCTGGCGAATATTCACTGAAAATTACTTCGTCTACACTTAATATAAACTCCAGTCTTTGTGTCTTGAAATGACTGTTTCATAAATATCTAATTACATATATACAATTTTACGAATCATTGAAATTATTTTATCTAAAAGAAGAAAAAAATCTTAATATCCCTGGATCTCTCTCCCTCCCTCCCTCCCCCCCCTCTCTCTCTCTCTCTAACTCGCTGTCTGTCTGTCTGTCTATATGTCTACACCTCTGACCCTGCTTCACCGTTTCTCTTTCCCTCCTTCACTATCTTTCATTTCTGCTTGCTTTAGTTTCGTGTTTCCCTCTTTGTTTCACAAGTGTGCGCACACACATAATCTTTTTTTTTCATACGTAGTTAAAGCTTTTTCTGTGTCTTGTTGTCCGCATTTTTGTTGTTGTTCTTTTGTTTTTGCCATGCGATGTGTATGTTTTTATATTTGTCCTCCTTTTACTTGTATTTTCTAGAATGATTTCTTTTTCTTTTATAAGGGCAGGGTTAAATCATGCTATTTTGCACTCTCTCTCTCTGTGCATCTCTCTCTCTCTCTCTTCTTCTTTCTCCATCTCTCTCCCAATCTCTCTCTTTCCCCATCTCTCTCTCTATCACACACACACACACACACACACACACACACACACACACACACACACACACGCACGCACGCACGCAAGCACGCACTCACACACACACTCTCTCTCTCTCTCTCTCTCACACACACACACACACACACACACACACGCGCGCGCACGCACGCAAGCACGCACTCACACACACACACACACACACACACACACACACACACACACACACACACACACACACACACACGCACACACACGTGTAATCCATACCCAGCTTGCCCCCCTGTCAGAACCAGGTAATGTATATTTTTGGTGAGTGTTTCTAAACTGCTGCGTAATTTGTGCGCTTTTTTTTTCTTTCTTTCTTTTTTTCCCCAAAAAACACGAACAAAGACGTAATAGATATTTTGTACAATCCAGGTATCAGCTGTACACGTATCTTAGGCGTATAGCGCCAAAGGAAAACCAGAAAGCCAGACCCCACCCCCTCTCCCACCGACCCCCCAGCCAGATGTGTCCTGTGCAAGATGTGAAAAACTGTAACGCACACATCCACAAATGAAAAACTGATACCCGAGGTGAGGAAACCAATACGTCTTCTGTCAAAAGCCATCCACCTGGCAGTATGAATGATACCCACAGTCAAGGTCTTGTACCAACGTGGAGATATTTGTGTGTATGGGGAGGGGGGAGGGGGTGCTATCAAATGGACTCCTAATTAATATATTGGTTAATTCTCACCCATGGTGCAAGGTTATTAGGGAGAAAGCGAAATCCAGACACCTATCCGACTTCTCGCACAATGGAAAAAAACAACAAAACAACTAGCATTGGGTTGTGTGCTGTCGGTGAGATGATCCGCACTAAGTTCCATTGTTAAGATTTTGAGCTCTGGGGAACAAGTACTGCTCTTGATTCAGTCGTGTTTTGTTGTTGTTGTTGTTGTTGTTTGTGTTGCTTGTGTTTTTTGTTTCGTTTTCATTTTTTAGTTAAGTGAGGGAGAAAACCTAGAAACCAGATCTTCTGTTAACGTTTCGTGTTTTATGGAAAAAAAAAAACAATAACTGGTAAACACATTACTAGTCAAGGCTTTATGCTCTCTCTCTCCATATATATGTATATATATATATATATATATATATATATATAGAGAGAGAGAGAGAGAGAGAGAGAGAGAGAGAGAGAGAGAGAGAGACAGAGACAGAGACAGACAGACAGATAGATACGCAATAAAAGAAACAAAACATCAACAACAAAACATGTTCTATCGTTCTATCGTCAATTACTTATGCTGTTGGGATTACCTTTATTGCAAGACTCCTGATCAGTGCTAGACAGCAAGAGAACTTACCCTTATTCTTCTGCGCTCATGGGCTTAAATTAACACGTTCACTGGAAACTATGAGTGGGCTGTTATGTGCATCGCCGCTTTTACTTCGCCATTTAGGCAGACATACTCGGTTTTGTTGCATGTATATACTGGGTATGTTCGTGTTTTTTGTTATCAACCGAATACTGACATTAATTTCGGGATCTTTAATTGGTTATTTGATCTCCTGCGTGTGTGTAAATACGATGGGGGATGAAGGCATTAAGAGGATTGCAAACAAATCCTGAATAACGAGATCTTGAATATAAAAAAAAAAAAACATCTACACTTTTAATTTACTACAGGCGCTGTTACTAGTATCCGAATCCCAGATTCTCAGATTCAAAGTCGTGTTCCCGTCCCAAAAGTGAGCAACAATACTGTGCGATCATTATCAGTCCGTGTTTTTCTTCCGTCTTTTTAGTAATTTACTGGTTCGTATACGATACATCACTTCAAAGAGGACACAAAAGCATCCCTATAAATTCCTAGTCACACCATATAACTATGTAGTATTGTGCTGATTGTCTGGAACGGCATTTGTATCACGCGGTATGAGACAAGGTGACACCACGTTGTTCAGTGATACCATGTTGTTCAGAAGGCTTTCAGCCTTGCATTGTAACACTGAGCTAAAACTTTTTTTTTTTTACTTTCGTTAAACTTGACAAGGAATTGAGGGCTTGTGTGCACTGGGAGATTCTTTACGCAATGATAGCTCATCACAAACTGCTGTGACTGACACAACCCGACCCAACGGCTCTGTAGCATTATGAAATGGACCCAGCAGAGTAACACTTCGCCAAAAGTGAAAACTAAGGACACCAGGGATGCCTCGTTTTTCACCCCCTCCAGTGACCTGGACCTCGGAGAAGGGCTGGGGAAAGAGCAGGGGCTGTGGGATTAGGTGCCCGTATCCGATTCCTGGGTCATATACTGGAGGTATTCTTCTCGATTACTCTGGCCCTGTCAGCGTATCACAGGTCGGGGTATACATACATACCAAGGCCAAGAACTGTTGTCGTCATAGCCACACATCTTCACCTCGCTCGCCTCCACACAAAGATACAGGACATTCCATACAACGACACCTGCTATGTATGTACTGAGGCAATACGATCTATTGTTTTCACAGCCTGAACAATTTTCTTTTCCATCTTGTACACTTTTTGACCTTTGTTACATCGCGCTGTAACAATACGTTACATAACCACAGCGAGACTAAGCTCTGATTTCTTCGATTCTTAAAAAAGAAGGGGAAATATGAATAAGAATATGCATTCTGAATTTAACATAAACCATCGGCACAGAGACAGGCGGATAACAAATGACACAGTTTTTCTGTGCGTTGATATACTTCATCAGCAGGAAATATCAGTATGATTCACTCACATGGAATATCTAGCCTCTCAGGAAAGGGGCAAATGGTCACATGTCATACGATGCACAGTGGCCATTGTACATTAACTCTCTCCATTCGAACGGCGAAAGAGACGACGTTAACAGCGTTTCACCCCAATTACCATCATCAAAACATTGCAAGCGGAAGGCTCTTATACTGAAGAGTGTGAATGTTGACAAAGAATACCACAATTCTGACGACGAAAGGTAAAGATTGGGTCATCCAGACACCCACTGGACATCCGAGGGGTCTGTGTAGAGGAGAAGAGAGGACTAGCCGTACTGAGTGAGTTAATGAAATTCCTTTACAGCGGATGCCTGCAACACACGGGCATCAGTAAGAGACACTTGCTCCATCAGGTACTTGTTTGTATTTGTATCTGTATTTGTATTTCTTTTTATCACAACAGATTTCTCTGTGTGAAATTCGGGCTGCTCTCCCCAGGGAGAGCGCGTCGCTACACAACAGCACCACCCATTTTTTGTGTATTTTTTCCTGCGTGCAATTTTTCTTTGTTTTTCCTATCGAAGTGGGTTTTTCTACAGAATTTTGCCAGGAACAACCCTTTTGTTGCCGTGGGTTCTTTTACGTGAGCTAAGTGCATGCTGCATACGGGACCTCGGTTTATCGTCGCATCCGAATGACTAACGTCCAGACCACCACTCAAGGTCTAGTGGAGGGGGAGAAAATATCGGCGGCTGAGCCGTGATTCAAACCAGCACGCTCAGATTCTCTCGCTTCCTAGGCGGCCGCGTTACCTCTAGGCCATCACTCCACTAAGTGCTTCATTGTCTCCTCGTCTTTTTATATATGCTTTGTTGGTTTGCTTGTAGAAGACATCGTTGTAGCTTCATCGTATCGTTTCATGTTGTGTGCCATGAGGTGAGTACAGCATTATCTTTTTGTTCCATGTTTGTCTCTCTCATTTTCATTCAATCATTGTATAGAGACATCCTCAGGGATACTACTGTCTTCTTTTATGAGACTAAAGAACGGGTCCATATTTAGCATTTAGAAAAATAATCCCACGATTAAAAACTGATCGACATCCAAAGCCTGTCAATCTTAAAGGATAACACAGGGTAGTGATTTATTTTATTTAATTATTGTATTTTTTTCTGTAATACGCGGCAATGCAAATAAGGGAAATCCAGCATGCCATCAGCTTTTAAATGGAAACGTAAACGCGTCCAAATGTCAATTATGATGTAACAATCAACCTTACAAGATTGATTAGGGAGAAGTTGGGGTGGAATGGGGTGGGGGGGGGGGGGGGGGTGGGGGGGGGACGGGGCTATTTAATGAATCCCCATTCTTCTGAAGAGAATGACAGTATATATGGCCCTGCAAGCAACAACCGTCCACATATGTTATGTTTACACATTTGTGCACACACACACACACACACACACACACACACACACACACACACACACACACACACACACACACACACAGATACAGAGATATACAAACAAACTAATGAACAGTTGGAATGATGGACAGACAGGCAGACAGACAGGTTTCTGTCACGCGCTCATGTGAACACATTAAAACCCTCAGCGCACGTCCTACCCCCAAGAAAAAAGCAAGCACACAAACAGGGCGAAAATAAACAACCTTCACAATGGTATCTCATAACCCATAACCTCCCCCAGTATGTATGCCACGGACAATATTGAGTCATAAACGGTAACTGTTGATATTCTATAATTATCACTCTTTGTTGTTTTCATTTTCTTTTCTTTTTTTCAAAATATTTTCTGAAGCCTCTGTAACTCTTTGTATTGCACAATGCTCGGAGTGTTGTGCATAAGTCACTTTTTTACTAAATGATGAAAGATAAACATTGAGTGATAATGATCGCACAGTATTGTGAACGGGAACAAGAATTTGAGAATCTTGTGTTTAAATACTAGTATCAGCGCCTGTAGTGAATAATGAGTGTGGATAGTTAGGGCTTTTTTAAAATTTCAGATCCCCCAGCTCAACGTTTGTTTGCAAACCCCCTAGTAGATTAGGATATCAAAGGTCATATACGTGGAGGGAGGGGCAGAGGTACTTTTTTTTTCTGTATTCAGTGATAAATGAGAATGGTGTTGATGATGCTATTGCCATAAGGTATGGCTGTACTCTGTGCTTCCTATGGGGTGACAGCCATGTCCAAGAGGTACAGAAAACGCACATTTGGAACCAGCCGTTGTGGCGAAGTGGTTAGCGTCGCGGACTGATAAGTGGGAGGACACGAGTTCGATTCCCATCGGAGGTGGTCAGTGAAACGGTGCAGATGACAGGGCAGGGGAAAAAAGACACATTTGGAAAGCGGATTGCATTCGACTGTGTAATCCCAGCCTTCCCTTTTTTTGAGCCCATTGCACGCTCAGCTCTTGAGCAGAAGCCAACAACGGGCCACAAGATCCGCCATGATTGACATTCACCTCTGATGGGGTTTGAACCCGCGCCCTGACATTCGTCAGTCAAACCTCACTGATATAAATAGTTCAATATATGGAAATAATTCTCAATGGCGCAACGCGAGACATCTATCTATCTATCTATCTATCTATCTATCTATCTATCTATCTATCTATCTACTCCAAGTTTGATTGGAAAATTGAACTGAGCGTCAAGTTCTGATGAGACTATAAACCGAGGTCCCTTGGCAGCACCCACATGGCGCACTGAAAAAGATCCCACGGCAACGAGAGTGTTGTCCTCTGGCAAAATCATATGTAAGAATTCCACTCGTATAGGTACACAAGTATATATTCATGCACTCAAGGCCTGACAAAGCGCGTTGGGTTATGCTGCTGATCAGGCATCTGCCTTGCAGATGTGGTGTAGCGTATATGGATTTGTCCGAACGCAGTGACGCCTCCTTGAGAAACTAAAAACTGAAAGAAAACTATCTATCTATCTATCTATCTATATATCTTTCTATATATCTATCTACACACAGTGGTAGGTAAAACTATATGTCAGTTGATACTCCATGTGGGTTTATCTTTGAAATGGGGTTGGGTAAGGAGATGAAGGGGGAACCATAGACGCGGGCGAGCGACTTGTGGTAGACACGACGACAAAGAACCCAGCGAAGTCGGTCACACCGAGGAAGTCTTTGCACAGGGAAAGGTGTTTGCGTCTGTGGCTCCGCTGCTGTGTGAATAGTCACTGGCTTGGGAGCTGCGCTGCTTGCTCCTCTAAGTGTGTGTACATAGGACTCACAGAAGGTACTTGGTTTTCTGGAGACATCCTGTGTGTGTGTGTGTGTGTGTGTGTGTGTGTGTGTGTGTGTGTGTGTGTGTGTATGTGTGTGTGTGTGTGCGTGCGTGCGTGCGTGCGTGCGTGTGTGTGTGTGTTTTCTCAACTTTTATGCGACATTGTTGTGTATTTGGAAATGTTTGTTCTGGGCATATAAAATTATTTTGCAGTAATCCTCCATACTCCAATAGGAGTGAAAGGATAATTAAAACTTGAAACGTGTGTGTGTGTGTGTGTGTGTGTGTGTGTGTGTGTGTGTGTGTGTGCGTCTGTGTGTGTGTGTTTGATTTTATGTGTGTGTGTGTGTGTGTGCATGTGTGTGTGTGTACTGTTCTGTGTTGTGTTATGTTGTGCTCTGTGTGTGTGTGTGTTGGGGCAGGAGGCGAAAGAAAAAAAAAGAATATAAAAAAGGAAGATAGTAAAATATAAAATGACATTTATTGTCCACCATATCTATTGTGACAAGTCCCTCTGGTCATTGACACTGTCCGACTTCATATTCTCATGGACAATAAAAAAAAAGAAAAAAAAGAGAAACGCTTGTGACTCAGTGTGTTTGCTTTGGTCTGTGGTACATAGCCCGGATGATTTAGCACATGGTCATTACATGTGTTTGTTCTGCTCTGTCTCTCCCCCCCCACCCCGTCTGTCTCTCTATCTTATTGTGTGTGTGTGTGTGTGTGTGTGTGTGTGTGTGTGTGTGTGTGTGTGTGTGTGTGTTGTTATTGCTGTTGTTTTTGTGTTATATCTCCATGGTGAATGGACTGCTGTAGGCCTTTCTTTTCTTTTCGTTCTTTTTGTTTTGTATTTTTCAGTCATTCATGTTGACTTTGATCCCGAACCAATACTTATCAATAAATTACTATTACTTTCACGCACCTTTGATTATTATGAGAACATTATAAAAGTGTATGAGTCTGTATACTGGAGCAATCCATTACGAGCAAATAGGGGGTTTCGTGGCAGTATTGGAAAACGTAATCTAGAATTGTGATTTTTGTTTGTTTTACTGAGCAACGAAAACTTCCAATGTTTGTTTGGAATCAGACTGACAACACCATTCACAGTTATCGTAAAGCATTTATCATGTACATAATTATAGACATCAAACACATGACATTCAAAGACACAAAAGAAACATTATTTAGGAAATCATTAGACGATACAGAAAAATGTCATTCAAGATGTAATTGAACATGAATTGACTATGCATCAATGTTTCTGCCATTGCGGATATGTTTCACAATTTAAATCTCCCATTATTCAATGATATAGAAAAGGACTGGTCGTTACTCTTGTTTAAATCCACTTGGACACGAACTTGTTTTTTTTGTTGTTGTTTTTTTGTTTTGTTTTTTTCTTATTCGTATGAAAAACAAAACCGAAAGAAGAAAAGAACCTTTCTTGCTTTGCTTCTTAAGATATTCCTTCGTCTGCAATTATCTTTCAGGGTATAAGAGTTGCAATATGATTTTCCATTGGCGGTTTTTTTTTTTATAAATCAACGTAAGTCTCCTTTGTCAATGTCATTTTCAGTGATGCATGATGTTGACTTTTATAGACAATAATTAAGATCAAAAGAAGAAACAGTGCTCTGTGCACCCTTGTTTATAAGAAATGCTCGTTGACTGGAATGGATCTTGTGCAGTACTCTGTGCGTTCACCAAAAAAAGAACTTTGAAAAGAATGTGTAGCGCTCTGAGTACTTAAAAACCGACATCTACCAAAGCTCTTGGATAACCTCGAGGTCACTGCGGGTGAACTGTGTCTGCCTACATTGACGGCGATAATTATGCTTACGTTGAAGGCGACCGCATTATGGTGAAAACGATCTTGACAGCGATATTTCGCTGTTGACAAAGATCTTCTTGTGTCAGCACCGACCACTTGATGTTGATATTCTACTCCTCCCAACGTTGACACGCTCCTTATGTTCATATGTTGTTCAGTTTTGTCGTTTCATTTGTTCAAAGTCAACACGTTACTGTGTGTGTGTGTGTGTGTGTGTGTGTGTGTGTGTGTCTGTGTGTGTCTGTGTCTGTGTGTGTGTGTCTGTGTGTGTGTGTGTGTGTGTGTGTGTGTGTTTGTGTGCGTGCGTGGGCGTGTAGATATGTGTGCAAATATTACAACCGCACTTCTTTAAATGTATATCACATTCTTTAAATACATATTTCGCTGGGGTCAGTGTCAAGGATACACAAAATTATCGTGTATTTTTTTCTTGACGCACGAGCAGATAATTATTTCAATTTTTACATTTCACTCAACTGATAATATTCATTCCTTTTGCAGGAATATAGATCGCCGATAATTCTCCCCGTGATGGATTCGAACAACAAACAACAAAACGATGTCCCCCGGACACCGGGCCAGAAACCGCCACTACCTACAGTCACCAAGGAAAAAGAGACGGCCATACTATTCGAATCAGATGATCCTTTTCTTGGTTCCCAGCCTGACGATGATCACGACCCCTTTGACGACCCTAGTGAGGATGACGAGGAGGAGAGAATGAAGAACTCATCGTTTGTGGGTCGTTTTGTCCTTCACCTTCAGCAAGCTGTGAGGAAGGTGCTTGGCTTCATCAACGATAAAATGGGTGGTTACTTCTTTCCCATCATCTTCCTGCTTCTCTATATTGCCTACTTCATCTACGCCATGTATTACAGGTCAGTTGTGTGTGTGTGTGTGTGTGTGTGTGTGTGTGTGTGTTGTGTGTGTGAGTGTGTGTGTGTGTGTGTGCGCGCGCGCGCGTGTGTGTGTGTGTATGTGCGTGTGTTGTTTTTTGTGTGTGAATGTGTGTGCGCGTGTGTATGCGCGCGCGCGTATGTGTGTATTTGTGTGCGCGTGCGTGCATATGTGTACGTGTGTGTGTGTGTGTTCGTGTGTGTGTGGTGTGGTTTGCGGTCCTCCTGTCACTTCTGGAGACCGTCTTCATTCTAAAAATCACTGTGTGTATCTTATTTTACAAGTACCTCCTTCCCAATAAACATTCTCTGCATGTCATTTTTCCACCCCCCCTTCGTCGCCTTCAAGAAGGTTAAGAGCCTTAGGAATATATTGGTTCAATCTTCCGTGATCAAGGCTCACCCCCTTAGGAATATATTGGTTCAATCTTCCGTGATCAAGGCTCACCCCCTTAGGAATATATTGGTTCAATCTTCCGTGATCAAGGCTCACCCCCTTAGGAATATATTGGTTCAATCTTCCGTGATCAAGGCTCACCCCCTTAGGAATATATTGGTTCAATCTTCCGTGATCAAGGCTCACCCCCTTAGGAATATATTGGTTCAATCTTCCCGGACTAGGGTTCACCCCCTTAGGAATATATTGGTTCAATCTTCCCTGACCAGGGTTCACCCCCTTAGGAATATATTGGTTCAATCTTCCCTGACCAGGGTTCACCCCCTTAGGAATATATTGGTTCAATCTTCCCGGACTAGGGTTCACCCCCTTAGGAATTTATTGGTTCAATCTTCCCGGACCAGGGCTCACCCCATGACTGTAATTCCTGTAGCAACATCAAATGCAAAACCTCTCCCTTCATCAACTCTTCCAGAGCAGTCAACGGTCCTGTGGACAAGTTTTCTGTGAGGTCTACACTCACCTGCATATCCACCAACCTAGTGTACATTCTGACATACACTGCACCCTGTGTAACAAAGTATATGTGGGCGAAACTGGCCGCACCTTAAAGGACCACTTTATGGAGCGTATGCGATCAGTAAGGCTGAATAGCATTACAAGGGTCCCATTGGTCAACACTTCAACAGTTCCCACCACATTGTCATCCATGCCAGTATCGCATCTATGCAGCAGAACCTATTTTGACAGACTCTACAGAAAACACTCGGAATCCCATGGAATCGTTCACTTCAGTACACTCCACCCAGCGGACGTCAACACGAGAGAATCAAAATATTGCAAGCGGAAGGCTCTTATGCTGAAGACGTGAATGTTGACAAAAAAATACCACAATTCTGACGACGGAAGCTAAAGGTTGGGTCATTGAGACACCCACTGGACATCCGAGTGGTCTGTGTAGAGAAGAGAGGACTGGCCGTACTGAGTGAGTTAACCCCCATCTCCACCCACCCCTTGTTTTCACCCACTCCATTTTCCCCCTTACCCCACCTTTTCTTCCCATTATAGACTTTCTTCTCCCACATCATGTGACTCTTTGTGTCCATTTCTTGATTTCTACCCACTTCTCTGTTCATCCTTGCCTTCCTTTACTGATTTTTATTCACAACGTTTCTTTAAATTTTGTTTTTACCTCCACTGTCAATTCCAACTAACACAGTCCCTGAAGGCAGACCTATGGTCTGAAACGTTGAACATCTCGTATCAAAAACGAGTCTTATCTTACAACCAACAGTTTTTTTTATAACCTTTGTCCACCGTCCCATTACTGGGAGGTACTCATTTTTATCCAATAAAAAACAATTGTCTAAGTTTTAACAAAACTTTCAGTAAGATGTGTTTATTGCAAACTTTCGCCTATAAAATCATGTAATTTTTCACGTTGAAAAAACAACATTGGGCATTAATTGTTTAAGGATCCTGCAATCCATGTCAGCAATCTGTGGATTACGGAAACAAGAATACAACCAGCATGCACACCCCCGAAAACGGAGTATGTTTGCATACATCATGGGGTTAAAAATGTTCCTCTACTTTTATTTTCCAAGAGCAGATGAGTGAGACAGACAGACAGAGACAGAGAGGAGCACAAAGTTCGGTTTGAGTTGAATATTTGTAGGGCCCAAATTTGTCATAGATGAACCTTGAGTTGGTGAGTGACACTGAGTGACTGACACTGCATGTGCAGGTTTGGGGACGAGGGGTCCATACGGTTGTTGTGGTGTACCTTGCTGGGTATTGTCATCGCCAGTCGTCACAGGGTGAGGGACTTGATGGGCAGGACCAGTCTGGGCAAATGGTGCACTGGACCAAAGTCCCCCGCCACCACCAGCCGTATAAACACCCTGCGCTTCTTCCTCAGATGGTCTGTCACATTCGATGTTTTTCTCATTTTAATATTTATGTCTTTTATTTACTATTAGTGATACCAGTCGAAAAAGGGAAACGTGTGTGTTAGTGTGTGTGTGTGTGTGTGTGTGTGTGTGTGTGTGTGTGTGTGTGTGTGTGTGTGTTAGTGTGTGTGTGTGTGTGTGTGTGTGTGTGTGTGTCTGTGTGTGTGTGTGTGTGTGTGTGTGTGTGTGTCTGTGTGTTTGTGCGTGTGTGCATGTGTTTTTGTGACCAGGTCATTCGATGTCTACAAAAGAACATTGCTTCCGGTGAAAAGTTCCTATTCCCACATCATTAAGATCAGCTAATTTTATATATGTGCAGGTTGTTGTATGGCGGGGTCGGAGCCTTTATGGCGTACGTGATCGTGGACGTGGCCATAAAAGACCCTGAGAAGTTGCGTTCACTGCCCGGCATCTTTGTCTTCCTCCTCATCTGTTTCCTCTTCTCCACACACCCTTCCAAGGTATCCCTGCCCTCCTCATCTGTTTCCTCTTCTCCACACACCCTTCCAAGGTATCCCTGCCCTCTCCATCTGTTTCCTCTTCTCCACACACCCTTCCAAGGTATCCCTGCCCTCCTCATCTGTTTCCTCTTCTCCACACACCCTTCCAAGGTATCCCTGCCCTCCTCATCTGTGTCCTCTTCTCCACACACCCTTCCAAGGTATCCCTGCCCTCCTCATCTGTTTCCTCTTCTCCACACACCCTTCCAAGGTATCCCTGCCCTCCTCATCTGTGTCCTCTTCTCCACACACCCTTCCAAGGTATCCCTGCCCTCCTCATCTGTTTTCTATTCTTCACACACCCTTCCAAGGTATCCCTGCCCTCCTCATCTGTTTCCTATTCTCCACACACCCTTCCAAGGTATCCCTGCCTTCCTCATCTGTTTCCTCTTCTCCACACACCCTTCCAAGGTATCCCTGTCCCCTCATCTCCAGTAAAGGAGTATGTGTGAAACTGTAAAAGCAAGAGTCCATGTAAACGAAGATGTTTCAAAAGTAATTATTGTACCCACAGAGAAGGGATATAACTATAGCCCGAGGTTATTTTCTTTATAGATCAATGGGCTCACTAATGACTTGTTCGGTCTGATAAACATTGATTTAGCTTATCCGATGATTTAATACACATCCTCATCATGTTAACTGGTGTGAAATTATCCTCCCCCCCCCCCCCACTCCTCTCTGCACTGTAGCGGGGCAGCACCAGCTGTACATCTTATGCATTTCTGCAGATAGATTTAATTTGATAGTTTATCACGAAAAGTCGAAAATAGTCTTTTTTTTTTTTTGGAAAGGGGGCCCACAAAGCTCGTATTTGTTCTTTGGGTGTGTTCACTTAGAAATTGTGATCCAGTACATTTCATTTTCTTTATCTTGGTCTGTGCCTGATATCCCATAGAAAATTTATAAACCGCCTGTACACATGCAAATGCGTTCATACTGACGTTCGTCCGCTGATACAATAACCTGCATCCAACTTGCTTTATTTCTGTCAAAACTACTCACTCTGAGAAGTCAGAAAATATAGCATGTCTGAACTGCCATGGCATTTGTACCTTACTTGGTTGCTGTCAACATATTCATGCCCATATCAAAACACTCATGCAAATATCATGCACGTACCATGAACGCTGCCTGTATCATTTTCCGGATTCCCTTTCGCTGGACCAAGTAGAACCGTCAGAATCTTTGGTTGGTCTGATGTATATGCTGTCGTACAACCCTCACCCCCACCCCCACCACCCACCTGCAGCCTATGGTTGTTGATTGTACCCCCTATATACCCTTCCCTATTGCACCATGTATGTATGTATGTATGTATGTATGTATCTCTCTCTCTCTCTCTCTCTCTCTCTCTCTGTCTCTCTCTCTTTATATATATATATATATATATATATACTCTCTCTCTCTCTCTCTCTCTCTATATATATATATATATACATGTGTGTGTGTGTGTGTGTGTGTGTGTGTGTGTGTGTGTGTGTGTGTGTGTGTGTGAATATATATTGTGTTCAAATATATGTACGAGTGATGATATCCAGCTCTTATTGGTAGCGATGGGTCAAGAAGTGATGATGATGATGATGATGATAATGATGATGATGATGATGACGATTATGATTATGCTGCTGCTGCCGTTGATGATGATGATGATGACGATTACGATGATGATGTTGAGGATGATGGTGATGATGATGGTGATGGTGATGATGATGATGATGATGATGGTGATGGTGATGGTGATGGTGATGATGATGATGATGATGATGTAGGTGAACTGGCACACCATCTACTGGAGTCTGGGCCTCCAGTTCATCCTGGCAGTGTTGGTGATGAGGTGGCATGGGGGAAAGGAGGTGGTGCTGTGGATCCAGACACGGCTGGACGGGTTTTTCGACAATGCCAAGCCAGCATCTAAATTGCTTTTCGGCGAGACCTACACTGACCACTACCTCATATTTGGGGTGAGAATGTTATTTCTACAATGCTTGTCATTCTTGCCTCCACAATATGAAAACCCGGTAATCCGAACAGTACTGGGGAAGACAGAGTGATTTCCTGAGTTTGTCAGAGAGAAAATGTGCATCGTAATGGAAGATTGTTTTGTTTTACTATGTTAAAATTATCCCCATGCTCGGTTATATTTTAAAACACTGTACTCAATGACCTGAAATTTAAAAAAAAATATGGTCAGTGTGGCTGTAGCCATCTGGAACTATTTGGCTTGTAAAGCTGTATGAAAAGCAGTGCCTTTAGGCACAATATGTCAAGTATAGCTGTTCTCTGTAGGCAGTAAATTGCAAGTGCAGATGATATATTTTAGAGACAAGACTATTGTAAATGTGGGTGCTTTTCAGACAATGAAGGGACCATGCAAATAGTGTCTATACCACACAGTAACTATAGCCCATATCAAATACATGCATCGTACAGCACACCATGCAGACATTGCAAGAAAAATAAGTAAAATATTTCTGCATCTTTCAGTAAGTACATGGTGCGTATAGTGTGCCATGCCGTGATGATTACAATAATTTTCAGGTTCTTCGGATCCTTGGGTCATTGAGAAGTCATCTGGTCGCTTGCTGTGTAGGCCTTAGAGACAATGACTGGACCATGCAAAATGTATCTGTGTCGCACTGTAAGTACATGCAATGTGTAGAGTACCATACAGACAATGACTGGAGGATGCAAAATATGTCTGTGTCCCTCTGTGCGTACATGGAAAGTGTAGTGTACCATACAGACAATAAAAGGACCATGCAAAGTGTGTCTGTGTCCCGCTGTGCGTACATGGAAAGTGTAGTTTACCATACAGACAATGAAATGACTATGCAAAATGTGTTTCTTTACTGCAGTAAAGTATGTGGTGAGCGTAGTTGCTGCATCCTGCAGACGATGCAGTGTATGTACCTCACGGGCACCTCATGGCAAGTATAGTGGTCGTGCCAATGACGATGTTTACTGTGTCCTGCAGGCATTTCCCATCATCTTCCTCACCAACGCCACCCTGTCCATGCTGTACCACGTGGGGGCCATGCAGTTCCTGGTGCGAGTCATCGGCAACTCGCTGCGTTTCGTTCTGGGCACTACTGCCATAGAGTCCACTGGAGTCGCTGCCTCCATTTTCATGGAAGGGGTGAGACAGGGTCGTGTTTGCTCTCTCTCTCTCTCTCTCTCTCTCTCTCTCTCTCTCTCTCTCTCTCACTAGTTGACAACTGTACATCACAAAACAAGACATCTAAGAACAGGTTTACAAATTACAATGCCATTAGCAGCAACGTGTATTTAAGACTCGTTTGAATTTTCATAAACCTTCCCTAATTTCTTGTACAGTTAAAACCGTACCACATTTGTCAACACTTCCGATAACATCACAATAACACAGCCCAGTACTGATCCCTTTGTGGTTGGCGTGGCAATATGCAACATGATTTGTTCACAAAAATGTCATGATATATTTTCCTGAACAAGGTTATTCTTCAAAAGAAACACTTTGTAAAGGAAAATCATATTATAAGTATGTCTCAGCTTTCATGTAATTCTGGCAGTGCTCCGTAACGCATCGCTCAACGGAAGACAGTTTCACAAAACCTACCCCTTATACTTCACAGCAGTCACTCGCATTCAGAGGTGAAGTAGGACAAAAGATTAAAAGGAATGAAGAAAAGTCACCGGAAAGATATAGACAAGGCTGCATATCAAGAAGTGAACCACTTTAAACACATGAAAGAATATACTCCTGAATACGCTCTGTATGAAAACAATACATTCATGTGTGTGTGCGCATCGTCTGTGACTACTGAATGCTTGCACTGCTTTGTTTTCAGTCCAGTGCTTTGCTGGCTATCCGGCCTTACCTGGGTGGACTGACCAGGTCCGAGATGTTCGCACTGGTCACAGCATGCCTGGCCTCCATTGGCGGAGCCTTCCTGGCCATCTTGGCACAGATTGGGGTGAGTGACTCATCCACAGAACGTGCTTGGCGCCTTTGTCCTTTATGTCCTGATCAAGGGGTTTGTCTGCAACTTGGCAAAATAACAATGCGTGACGTGTTCAAAGGTGGTAAATCTAGTTTGACCACAACCAAAAATTATGTGTCTACAATAAGGTGTATCAAAGTTAGAACACTATAACGACGTTCAGAACACATGGACGATTGTTACGAATTAATAGAAGCAGCAAGTTTATACTGAAAGTAAAGTGTGATAAGAAACATGCTGCTTTTTAATTTCAGTATGTGAACAAATGGGGCTACAAATAAGAAAGATGTGTCTACAACAAAATGTAAATATGCTTGCATTTGTGGATAATGTATAATATGTCTACAGTTAGATACTATGTGTCGCCAACAAAAAAAAAAGAAAAAAGAAAAAAAGGTGCTATGACTGTTTTCGATTTTACGTCTTTCCACTCTTAATTACATTAAGGAGAATAAAGAGGATGGCTTGGAAGCTGGAGGTAGAGGGGACCTGAAAAGGTGTATCTACAGCTAAATATAGCTTGTCTATAATGAAATAAGTGTCAATAACAGGGATGGTAAGCCACGCCTGCAACAAGGCATATGTATTTACAGCTATGGATATCACAATACAATAACATTGGTTCAGAACTGCAGCAGCAAGCATGTCTTCAAACAGGAGAGTGTGTGTGTATATATATGTGTGTGTGTATGCGTGTGAGCGTGCAATCACGTGTGTGTCTGCATGTGTGTGTGCGTGTGTGCGGGAATGCGTGTGTGTGTGTATGTGCATGTGTGCGTGTGCGTGTGCGTGTGTGTGTGTGTGTGCAAAGTCTGTTTCGTAAAAAATATTAAAGAACAGGCGTGTGTCTAATTCAAAATTATAACTGCATCTTAAACATCCAAAAGATTTGGCCTGAAACGTGAACCCCCTCCAGTGATTGCACGGGACAGTACAGAGTCACAAAACAATGACATCCACATGTACAAACCAAGTCATTTATCACCACAGTGTCGCGGTCAAAAAGAAAACCAGAATCGACTCCTACACACAGACACACGTTGACACATATTCACAATTAGTCCAGCACCGAAAGTATGTTACTGCTTGGAAGGCTTGGAAATGTGAACCACATGTTCTCTGCAACAATTCACAACCACAGTTTAGAGAAAGAAACCCCAATATTGACACCCTTTTCACTTATGACAAACTCAGAAATGAAACTGGTCTCCTGAGTTTAGTCATTCTGCTGCCTCAAGGAAGTAGTCTTGGCAAAGTGGTCTTCACTAGCAGGTTAAGATACCATGAGAAATGTACATACAAACAAGCGGGTGCTGTCTTGACAAACCGATGGTGAGTAAAATCCTTTAAAATATAACCTCTGCTACCCAGGGGGCATATTCAAGAGACTACCGTGCCTGCGGGTAAATGTGTACCTGAGGGTAATCTGCCTGAGGCAAAGCAAACTACTCGAGGGTAAGCAATATCCGGTATTCAGGAACACAAGGGCCTACCCGCGAGTCTATAAACTCGTAGGCAATTTACCCTTATTATCTGCCAAGTGCGACTGCCCACGAAGCAGAGGTAAATATGGCGGATCCTTTTGTAGCATTGTTTTGGGGGGAAAACAGGCGTGCTTTGCGGATCGCACGTGTTTTGCGAACTCTGTCGATAATGCTCTGAACTGTGGTTTTGTGAAAAGTAAAACAGCATGGCAGAAGGGAATCACCTGGATTTTTAATTATAGACGATGCCTGCTTGCACTGGGGTTGGCGTGAATACGAAGATAACTTAACCTTCACGTTAAACTGTACCCGCGGGTCCGCAACATGTCAAAGGTAACTTGCCTGAAGGCAAAATATATTTTGAGTTGAAAACTGCCCCAGGCAGATTCAGGAGAAGTAGAACATTCACCAAAATGTTATCATGAAGTTTAATTTTGACCACAGGACATGTCTGCCACCGAGCCAAAGTTTTGTACAGACAAGAAACTCGTAAAAAATATCTATCGAGCTTACAGCCATGCAGAAGTTATGCATACATTGCCTAAAACAACGCCATGATATTATCGAAGACTGTCATGGGTATGGACAGATATGTCTAAATCATTGCTGCAGAACTGTCATTTTCTCCCTTCCAGATTCCCGTGGAGTTCATGTTGCCGGCCATGGTCATCAGTGCCCCCGCCACGTTCACTGTGTGCAAGCTGATAGTGCCTGAGACACGACAGACCAAAAAGGTCTCCTTCAGCGGGGATCTGCCACCTGACATGTATTTCTATCAATTTATCTACCTGTCTTTCTGACTGTCTGTCTGTCTCGGTTTCTCAAACCTGTTTTAGAAACTTGGCAACATTTCTAAATAAATGAATATATAAATAGCATAGCATAGCAGAGCACAACACAACACAACACACATGACACGACACAACATAAATGCAGATGGATAGACAAATATATATATATATATATATATATATATATATATATATATATATGTGTGTGTGTGTGTGTGTGTGTGTGTGTGTGTAGAAAGAGAGAGTGTGAGAGAGAGAGAGAGTAAGCATAAACAAACATAGATATTAGTCAAATTTGATAATAGTCTTGAGGTATGTTTTAGAAAATTAAACGTATGGGGGGAACAGATGGACGTATCATCTGTAACACCAAATACGATATTTTCGGAAAGAATCAATCTGAATCCTGTATTTATGAGTTTTCCACATAAGTTTGTAGGAATGACATCGTAGGAATGTCAAGTGCCTGGAAGTGATAAAAAAAGGACTTCAACGTCTTGTGATCTGTGCCAAGGAGTTGAAGTTCTCACTCTGGCCCGTCTATCAATTTCATGTGTTAGCAGGACAATGACGAAAAACAACAACAACAACAACAACAACAACAAAACCAAAAAAACAACAACAAAAAACAAAACAAAACAAAACAAAAAAACAAACAAACAAACAAAACAACAACAACAACAACAACAAACAAACCAAACCCAAAACCAAAACAAACAAACAAAAATATCCCGAAATTTGTTGGCTATTAGCCAAGCACCAGCTAGACGTTGTTGGTGATCCTTATCGATTTTGAGATCCTTGAAAGTGTTATAGCAGAGACAGTCTTCACAGTTTGGTTTCAGGTTCATGGCTTTAAGTAAGATGACACAAACCGTCATGAACGTAATTTTCTGAACTTTTATGGAAGTGTAGGTTACAAGCCAAAAACTAGTCGAATATAATTTTGGTGGAGATCCGGGTTGATATCCAGATTCATGGAATAAAAAATACAATTTTCACCACTGTGAGATAGGGGAGGTAATTAGATGACTGCTCTGGAACTGCATGGCCCATGCCTTCATTCATTTCAGGAAACACTCGTCCATTCTGGAGGCGGCGCAGGCAGGGGCGATCAGCGTGGTGAGTCTGGTGGCCAACGTGGTGGTGAGTGCCTTCGCCCTCTTTTCCCTCATCGAATGGATCAACACCACCCTCACCTGGTTCGGCCTCAGAGTCGGCATCCAGCAGCTCACCATGGAGGTGACTCATTGATTGATACCAGTCATTTTTTTTTTATCCTAGTTAATCAGAATGGGAAGGGTTTTTTCTGCTTGGTATGGAAATTGTGTTGATGCATATATTTTCTAGGAGCAGCAAAATTCTGCTATGTAATGGGACATCACTCTGAATATATATATATACTATGGGAGATTTCTTAATACTGGACGTTTCTTATCCAAACGATTAAGTTCGAAAATAAGACTGAACCCGGCATAGAAAGGTGGTTGTATTTGCACTCAGGATTAAGGTATTATATTATCTACATTCGCTCAAGTAGTTGTTTTGTCGACAAAAGTAGCGTCCTTGGTGACTTTCGTTTTATGCTGAAGAGTCAAGGGCAAGCAATGAAGGCTTTGCATCCTTTTCTTCTGAGCAAGAACATAACTTTTCCTGGATGTCTTTGGGGTGGATATGGTTTACAGCACAGCATTCTCTCTCTCTCTCTCTCTCTCTCTCTCTCTCTTTCTAATGGCTGAAGTTAAAAACAAAATCTGAAGTCTCTCTATAAGAATGTACATAATCGCCCGATTTGCGTTTCTTTTACCCTAGAAAATCATGTCCTACATATTCTACCCGTTCGCCTACCTGATGGGCATAGACCTGCCCGATTGCCGCAACGTCGCCATGTTGATGGGTTTCCGGATATCCTCCAGCAGCTTCGTGGCTTTGCTGAAGATGACGGAGCTGACGGTCAACCGGGCCAAGTTCCAGCAGTATTCCCTGCTGCCTAACGCCACTGTGACCTACATCGGTGACCACATTGTGCTGGACCAGTGGAACGTCACCCTGATCGACGGGTACATCTCGGTAAGAAGGGTGGAAAGGGTGTGATTCTCCTGCCCCAGGCTCCTGTCAGCAACTCACAAGCATGACGAAATATGACTATTTTTCAATGATCCTTCAGCTAAGAAAATATATACATGAAGACATAACTTTTGAGTATTTTCAAAATAGTCAAAGCTTTCAGCATGATAAGTAAATATTGCTTCAAGACGTTTTCTGATCGTAGCTGTGTTTATTATTCTGATCAGGTTCGTGTCGAATATTGCTGAATATTCATTAAGGTTTCATTTGAAACCACGCATTTTCGAATAAGGCTATGGACTTTGCATCTAAAATTCACAAGATTATACACCGTATAAACCTATAAACATAATGTTCGCATCTCTCAGTTTCGCATATCCTAGTTGACTGCTGTGTGGACGTACATAACAAAAATGCACTGCAAATATTTAATCGACGTTGGCATTTCGTATCAGCTTGAATACATTGTTTATCGCTCAAAGTAAGCTTTAAAATTTTTAGAACAAAAACCCATAGTTTGGGGTCATTACTGATTCCAAGTTCATGACGGTCATTGTCACAGAGGACAGAGCATATAATTGAAATGAAAACTCATTAGAATTGCTTTTGTGGCAAGACTGCACGCACATAGATTACTCCCAGATCATTTTGAGGAAGGTTCGTCAGTTTCCTAACTAGAAAGAAAAGGCCACGTCATTACCGTCGCGTAAAATGAAGGTAGAAATATGATCAAGACAGGGGACTAGCTAAAGTATGACCATGAACGAGACAGAACTGGAGTGGTGGACGCAGTGTGTGCAGTTTGCTACAGTGTTGTTTCTGTGAAAGGCCCACAGCGATTTAGAAGCACTGATTCGAGTATGATTGGATGGCTTTGATAAAAGATTCACAGTACAAAAATTAATATCATCAGACACCATCGAGATTGACAATACAACAGTTGTGGCATGCGCTGTTTGGGGATATGGGTATAATACTAAACCTTCCTGCAAGCATAAGCGCTTTTTCGGGACACATGTGAGACTCATAAAACTTTGATTGGTGCTTAACATTTCCTGGCACTAATAATACTGTGTGGGGACTTGGTCCTGGTTTCCTTCAGTCAGCTTTCATACAGTCGACTGTCTCTACAACTGACATTTTGCGTATTCAATGCTGTTTGCACAAGGGAGACAACACATTTCTGAAAGACTTGACTCATTCGTTTGCGCAGTTATATATATATATATATATATATATATATATATATATATATATATATATATAGATAGATAGATAGATAGATAGATAGATAGATAGATAGATAGATAGATATTGAATGAAACATCATAATTATCATTTACGCAGCTCCATCTTTCACCAGACAGGTTTTAAGAACTGACGGATGATCGGTCCTGATATGGCCCGTTTTGGTCCGCTGGGCTATAAGCAACATGAATAGATTTGATTTGACTTGACTTTATATTTAACTGTTCTCATACGATTTCTCCAGAGGTTTAGGAAAATCAGGTGATGGATAACTGTAAGTGCTTGACCACACAGAGCTGGTATCCAGACTTGTGCAACCTAGATGTGATGGCTCACGTGAAACTGGCTTGCTAAGTTTCACACACAGGAAACACACTCTCTGATCCCGATAAAAAAAAGTCTAACTTCACTCTCTGGTCAGCAGTAAACTTTCATAACATCAGGATCGGTAGCATGGGGTTGGGGGGTGGGGGGTGGGGGTGGGTGTACTTTTGATGACGCTCCTGGTGACCAGCAGTGACCAAATCATGTAGAACATTTATCAAACTGTGACATGATTTTGCTAATATGAACAAACTTGCCTTCCCAGTCGACTACACGATTTAATCTTAGGAAGCCTGTGTGCTTTAGTTGGTCGTGTTACCGTGGGGCCACCAAATTGTCTGGAGACCAGGGGAAAATTCATCATCATCGTCGTAGTCATTGTTTTTATTTTTATTTTTGTTTTCTCAAAGAAGACCTTTACCGCATTACACAGAGATATAGATATTGACACAGTGTTGCACTGTCGTATGGAGTGGGTGAGGCTTTGAG
>NC_134882.1:13603940-13608940 GCF_041734735.1 Babylonia areolata
AGAGTGAAGAGTGTCATAGTCTTTTACGAGCGACAGGGCAGTGAATTCATATCCATTATGTCTAGTTCTCGGCATAGGAAGACGGGGCCCAGTTCTCTCCTTTCTCCGTTTTAACCTTCCCCAAACAGGTCAGGTACCCATTTATTCTTAGGTTGAGTGAGTGAAATCGGAGTCAAGTGCCTTTCTTAAAGACACAACACGAAGCCGAAACGGGAGAATCGAACCCTGACCACTGAATCAGAAGTCCGACGCCTTACCGAGTCTATGCCTCCTTGTTGATTAATTGAGATTGTGCCAAAATATGATATAATGATAATTAGGATTTCTGGACCCATACCACCGGGTAGCATTTCCCTTTTTATTCTTTTACCTAGTATTAAGCTCGCTTATCCATGTGTGTGTGTGTGTGTGTGTGTGTGTGTGTGTGTGTGTGTGTCTTCTATTGTCTCGGCCTCAGGATCGGCATTCAGCTTTTCAGTGTAGACGTATCTGCCGTGACTGTCCATGTGTTTTCTACCTTGCAGAGTCAAATAAGGGTAGCCCTAAAGGTCACCTTCCTGTCTTCTCTCTCTCTCTGTCTCTCTCTCACTCACTCTCTTTCTTTCTTCATCTTCTTGTCTTTGTCTCTCTGTCTTTCTCTTTATTTCCCTTGTCCCTCTGTTTCTTTCTTTTACTCACATATTTGTGCATTCATCTATCAGCCATTTGATGTCAGTTCAGATTTTTAACAGTCATGTTTAATTACTAGGCAGATTTTTGTCATGGACAAACAGAAGACAGAAAATTAAGTGAACAATTTCGATACACAGACAACAAATGTATGCGTAAACACAGTCACAGAACACTTTCCATTTATCGTGTCACATCACCACAATGTAGGCATATATCAGATAAAATCAAATCAATATCTTATTGACAAGAAATAGCAATTCTGGGCTTCCACGAGATAACATGACACATTTCTAAAAAAAGAGATTTATATATATATATATATATATATATATATATATATATATATATATATATGTGTGTGTGTGTGTGTGTGTGTGTGTGTGTGTGTAATAATTATACACCAGATCGAACGCTTTTTACTGAAAAGAGAACCTCTCCCACATGATGATGATGACAACAATCACGTTAACAGTTTCTCACAGAGCCTTGTCAGCTGCCGTCACAATTTCTTGGAAGTCTACAGCTTCTTCAGATGAACGTTGCCATAAACGCCAATACGATGCACAGTCGCATGTTCGGAAGAACAGAACACGATCATAAAACTTGTGTGGATCCCCTTCCTCATCATGGAAAAAGACATGCGATTGTGAAGTTCACCACAGCTTTTTTCCCCCCAATATTAACCTTCTCGCATCTCTATTTTCAAGTAGAACCTCTTAAACATAAAATGAGAGAACACAACACAGTGCTTGTCATGTTAAAAAGTTTTCTTGGTCAAGGCGTGTGTTATTGTTTCGGTTTCAGTTCGAAGGAGGTGTCAAAGCGCGTGGACTGATCCATATACGCTACACCAACACCACAGGTACCTATTATACGGAACGTACGATGCAGATGGTGCTGTTAATCCTGCCGAAACGCATTTGGTTTTTTTTTTACATTATACATTCACAAAAAAAAAAAAAATCAAACAAGATGAAAAATGTATTGGAAAATTGACAAATATACATCACATAATGATCGAATCAATGGGAAAAAAAATCAAACACAATTTTATTTTCATTGCATCAACTACATCACTACTGTGTATGAATTCTTTCCTCCTAAACCGCTTATCATTACTATAGGTATAGTTTACACGGAAGCCATGAGGTACAAATGAATGATGTCGGTTGATGGTGTTCTTGTTCACAGAGGACTTTTAGAGGGTAACTCACATCCCCCGTGTCGCCCGCATCTCTTTAGAGATCAGTCAGCAAACCTGCCACACACAGAACATAACAACTGTATCGTAATATTGGACATGCTCTGCTTAGCATGCCCCGCATTTTTTTTCTTACCACCACCCCACCCTTCCCATTCTTTTCTCTCTTTTTGTGAGTTCTTTTTTCTGACTGAGTCCATGTCATCCCTTCACTTGACATCCACTCCCTTACCTACCACTGTCAGTTGACAAAGGGTTTGTGACCCCAAAAGCTTCTCTACCTATCTCCTTTTGGGTCCTGCACCACCCTTTGAATTAAAGAAAGGTACGTATGCCTCTCCTTCGAGCTTCTTTTGACTTGTGCACTGAATCCGGGCAGTCAACGTTTGACTTGTGCACTGAATCCGGCAGTAAAAAAAATAAATAAATAAAATAAAAAAATTATAAAAAAAAAGAAAGAAAGAAAGAAAAAAATAGAATGTATCATATTACTTATTAAGTTTGGTTACAATGTGCCTGTATGGTGTGATGGATGATAGATGTGTGAGTATCTGCATGTATTTTGTCACATCAACCGTCTGAAGAACATTGATGCAAACTGACCCAGCTAGTTACTACACCAGAAAAAAATGACCATCCCCACCCCCTTCCCACCTATCCCCGCTCCACGCTAACATGCATTCCACCATTTTAAAATCTGTGTTCTGGTTACTTTCTCTATCCATTATGAAAAAAAACCCAATTTGTCTCATATTGTTTAGGATTTATAACGTTTGATTGGTTATGTTACTTGTATATTGACAAAAATATCTACCTGGATATGTTCATGGGATGACTTATGTTAAGCGATTATCTACCATACCTGGATTACAAATGAGGTCAGCATAACTTTCGTGTTCTTCCGAGAGAAATAAGACAAGACTAGTTAAGTTCAGGAAACCTCATGGGGATACATAAAATTATTCATATCTAACGTAACTAATACAGATTTTGAGAGACATTTGACAGTCATTCAATTACTCCTTCTTCTTCTTCGTTTGTGGGCTGCAATTCCCACGTTCAGTCGTGTGTACGAGTTGGCTTTTACGTATTTTACCCCACCGTGTAGGCAGCCATACTCCGTTTTTTTTTTTTTTTTTGTCCTTGTTTGTTGTTGTTGTTGTGTGTTTCTGTTTGTTTGTTTATTTGTTGTTTTTTTTGTGGGTTTTTTTTTGTTTGTTGTTGTTTGTTGTTTTGCTTTTTGTTTTTGTTTTGAAGTTGTTTTGGGAGTAGGGGGGATAAGCAGGGTATGTTATTGTTTCCACAACACACCGAACAAGGACAGGAATAACAGGACCTTTAACGTGCATATTTGATATCCTGCATGCATATAGACACGAAGGGGGCTCAAGCACAAGCAGGTATGCACATAAGCTGATCTTGGAGATGGGGAAAATGTCCACCCTTAACCCACTAGGTGCGCCGAAACCGTGGATCAAACACGTGAAACTCGGGCAACAATCCAACGCTGCTACGATTTGGCAACCGCAACCGTCACAGACACTCAAATTGACAATAGCAACTGACACATTTTACTGAAACAAGAACAGCTATGCAATGGCTACACACAAAAGATTAAGCATAGTTCACTGTGTACATGCCAGAAGCGATTGATCATAAACGCAAACAAGACGTATTCACTAGAAGAATGTGTAAACAACTCAAACACGCCTCGTTCGGCGAGGTAAATGAGATTGTTTTCATTAATAATTATAAGGGAACTAATCAAACGGACCAAGAAACGTTTGTTTCTACTTGTTAGAAATGAGAGAATGTTTGCATATGACAAGAGTTTTGCTTTTCCAGTACATGAGTTCAGATAAACATGTGAACTTCGCCAGTTATTGCTAGATCAGTCGTTACTTCCACGAGTGCGCACCTAGCTTTTCATTTCTCTGCCAGTAACGGCCCATTTGACGCTTTGTAGCATTATGTAGTTCTTGGCAAATAAAAAGAACGGGAAATTTTACAGGGGACTTTAATAGTCAAACTGGTCATCATTGAAATCGCAGCAGTGCTTTACAAAGAAAGTGTGCATTTGGGGGAAAAAAACAACACAAAAAACTGGAGAATGAAGTGTTTCTGTGTATTATTCGCTGTGGAATCAGTTATGAGTGGGAATTGTATTTTTCATAATCACACAGGTATTTGCGTATTATCTTCATATTCATGGGGATTACTTCGTTTTCTTCTCATTTCGTTTAGAGCACTTTATGTATGTACAATAAAGCACGTGTTGAACTGACTATCTGTGTCTGTCTTCTCTGTGCATGAGAGTGTGCGTATATCCAACCAGTTACCAAAGCTGAACCCACCTTGTTTAGGCCATTCTGTTACATGCACGTCTTGTGTGGTAGATTCACTGACAGAAGAGAGAGAGAGAGAGAGAGAGAGAGAGAGAGAGAGAGAGAGAGAGGGGGGGGGAGAGAGAGAGAGTTGAACCAGAAGTCAGAGCAGCACGGACCTGCGAAACAGCCGACCATGAAGTTGGCCAGGTTGCCGGCCACCAGCAGTGGGAAGGTCTTGCTGACCATCCAGGACCGCCGTCTGGGGAGGAGGACGCTCATGACGCCCAGCATGATGAACAGAGACAGCAGCCCAGAAAACCCACACAGGGCGTAGGCTGATATCACGTCGGATCGTCTCTGAAAGCAAGCTGGGTGGGTTAAGAAAGCTGCAAAGGCATGTATATTCTCATTTTCGTCGTCATCATCATCATCGTCATCACCATCAACACGACCATCATCATCATCATCATCTTCTTCTTCTGCTCCTCCTCCTCCTCTTTCTTCTTCTTCTTCTTCTTCTCCGTGATGAGTCAAATGGGGCGTCGCACGAAGAAGTGTTAACCAGATCACTCCAGTAGGTTGTGTGTCAAAGCCTGAGTCTCTTCAAACTGTTTTGTTTTCCATTCTGCAATGTTGTCGGTCCATCGTTCTTTATTTCTTCTTCTTCTTCTTTCTATCTCCCCCTCCGTCCCCCAACAGTTCCTTGGATAATTGTTTTTATCAAGGGCATTAGGTCTTGTTACGGACCAAATTGCCTTGCTAAAACAAGTGTCTGTTTAGAAAACAACAACAACAAAAAA